>NW_017673604.1:90853-127338 GCF_001879085.1 Nicotiana attenuata
TTATGTATTATCTGCTGTTTCAAAGGAGTTTTGGTGCTCTTCTCAAACTATCTTTTACTACCAAACTATTGCTTGTTTCTGAAAACCTTTTTCACTCTTAAAGTCATCTCTGTACTATTTTCAAAACCTTTTCAAAACTATGGCAAGCGCTCTCACTTTACTCTTAGATTACTAGGTTCTGCCCCTCTGATATGTGTACTGCCTTGAGACCCTGGAGATCTCTGTGAACTCTGGCATGTCAGAGCTGGCCTTTCCACACTGCACAATAATCAGTTACTATTTGAGAAAGTCTGGGTGTGAGCACTGCCCGAGATCCTTGAGGTCCTTTGGGAACTTTGACACACCTGGATATAAAATTGGCTATGGAACCTTGGCATTTGAGACTACTGGAGGCTTGGAAATCATTTGGGCCTGCTGCAGGCTCCCTATAGATTAATTTCTGTTATTTATGTAATCTTTCATTCAATTCATTGGTCTGTAATAATTATTGTAAACAAACAGTGGGGTGTTTAGTAAAAAAGGGAGGATAATATATGCATTGCTAGTTAAATTGGGTAGTTACCATGCCTATAGGATCCAGGTTGATTCAAACGTGTTTGTTATGTTTGCTTTGCTTCCACACAATTAGAAACCATGTCTATAGGATCTAAATGGCATTTAATAATTCGATACCATGCCTATAGTAATTAAATCAGCTTTAATAGAAATCATGCCTATNCTATAGGGTTAAAATCAGTTCAACTAGAAATCATGCCTATAGGATTTAAAACAGTCAATTAGAAAAGCCAGTTCAATCCATGTTTGTTTATTCTGAACCGGTTTAATTAATCCGTCCGCTTCTTTATATAAGTCTTCAAACGCTGCCTTAAATTAATACTGATAGAAAGCATGCCTATAGGATCTCAAGTTGTCGTTTAAAAATTGTTTTACTATTTTACTGCATTCCTAATCAATATAGATACCATGCTCATAGGACATCACTATTATACGCCTAGGCAAACCTATAGGGCGATTAAAATTCTGCAACCGTAAAACCATGTTCTGCTATCTACGATTGCTCATACTCAGCAGGTTTAAAATCAGTAGGCAAATGGATTCAGTTCTTTCACACTTTGGTCCTAATTCAATACTGTATACTCTCAGTTCACCTAGATATCATGTTCTAAGGTTTTCTCCTAAACACTTGGAATAGTTGTTTGGGACGTGCATTTGCTTGTTATCTTTGTGGAGGTAAATGTGAGCCCTTAGCTATTTCTCCTTTTTTTTTAAAAAAAAATACAGTCCTACTTGTTTTGTTTGACGCCTAGACTTTTTCTCCTTTAAAACACCTTAGGATGGTCTAGAACTACCCAGAATTAGAGGTCCTAAATGCCTCCAGGACCACAAAGAAGGGACGGGTAATGCACGCATAAGATATCTATCAAGGTTATTAGAACGCTTAGCTATGACCAAGGGGAGGGAATTGGGTAGTAAGGATATGATGACTACGCGCTAATGTCACATGTAGCCCCTCATTGAGGAGTGATTACCGGGCATTGTGTGGGTATGATCCTATAGGCTAACCAACCTAGGACCCCTTTCTCAACACCCGTTGTTTAAATGAATTTACTTTCTTTATATATGTGCAACTTGCTCAAACCCTTTTCCTTGTTTCACTACTTGAATGTCAAAACATGCCTTACTTGCAAGTACGTGGTAAAAACTGTTTATCTGTTTATTGACTAATTCACATGAATATAAGTTCGGCCGGGACCCACCATTGTGGACCGAGAGGGGTGCCTAACACCTTCCCCTCAAGGTTATTTCGAGCCCTTACCCTAAATCTCTGGTAATGCAAACAAGTCCGTGAGTCAATTGCTCAAGGTGCCCTAACGCACCATAATTCGTTAGGTGGCGACTTTTCAAAAACCCAATTCCCAAAAGGAAAAGAGTTATTTCTACCATTAAATGTCGAAACCCGGACATTCTCCGCGAGGAGGAAAAAGGGGGCGCGACACATAACACTCCCAGCCCTTCCAATTGCCGCTTGACTATCGCAATGTATGCATATTGGTCCAAACAGTTTGGGCCAAAATGGAGTGTCTTCCAAGAAATTCCGGAGCCATTCAACTTCTTCTCCGGCTTTATCTAAGGTTATGAACTCAGCCTCCATTGTAGAGCGGGCAATACAAGTTTGTTTGGACGACTTCCAAGATACCGCTCCTCCACTAATAGTGAATACATATCCACTTGTGAACTTAGAATCAGTTGAACTGGTGATCCAACTTGCATCACAGTATCTCTCAATCACCGAAGGATATTTACTGTAGTGCAAAGCAAAGTCCTGGGTATGTTTAAATATCCCAAAACTCGTTTCATTGCCATCCAATGAGATTGACCTGGATTACTCGTGTACCGACTCAATTTACTTATAGCACAAGCTATATCTGGTCGCGTATAGTTCATGATATACATTAAACATCCCAACACACAAGCATAATCCAATTGTGATATGCTTTGGCCTTTATTCCTTGCTAGTGCAAGATTCACGTCAATTGGAGTCTTTGCAACTTTAAAATCTAAGTGCTTGAATTTTTCAAGTACTGTCTTAATATAATGAGATTGTGACAATGCCAGACCTTGAGGAGTCTTATGGATCTTTATACCCAGAATTAAATCAGCAACTCCCAAGTCCTTCATATCAACTTGCTAGTTAGCATACGCTTAGTCGCATTTATGTGGCACTGTCATTACTCATTATTATCATATCATCCACATATAAGCAAACAATGACTATGTGATTTGGAACATTTTTAATGTATACACATTTATCACATTCATTTATCTTAAAACCATTTGACAACATTGTTTGGTCAAATTTCGCATGACATTGTTTGGGTGCTTGTTTTAGTCCTTAAAGGGACTTAACAAGTCTACATACCTTTTTTCTTTACCTGGAACCACAAACCCTTCAGGTTGTTCCATTATATTTCTTCCTCCAAATCTCCATTTAAGAAGGCCGTCTTAACGTCCATTTGATGAATTTCAAGACCATAAACTGCAGGTAATGCTACTAACATTCGTATGGACGTAATTCTTGTAACTGGAGAGTATGTATCAAAATAGTCAAGACCTTCTCGTTGTCTATACCCTTTGACCACAATTCTTGCCTTATATTTATCAATAGCGCCATCATCTTTCATTTTCCTCTTAAAAATCGATTTAGAACCCAACGGTTTATTTCCAGGAGGAAGATCAACCAATTCCCATGTATGATTGTTCAATATGGATTCTATTTCACTATTGACTGCCTCTTTCCAAAATAATGATTCTGAAGAAGACATAGCATCTTTAAATGTTCGAGGCTTATTTTCCAATAAGAAAGTCACAAAATCTGGTCCAAATGAAGTAGACTTTCTTTGACGTTTACTACATCTTGGATCCTCCTGATTAAATGTACTTTCTTTTGTTTCTTCCCGAGGTCGTTTAGATCCTTCACCAATAGACTCACATTCCTTTTTAGACGGATATATATTTTCAAAGAACTCATCATTATCTGATTCTATAACCGTATTAATATGAATGTCGGGATTTTCTGATTTATGAACCAGAAATCGATATGCTTTACTATTGGTCGCATATCCTATGAAAACACAATCAACGGTTTTCGGTCATATTTTTACCCTTTTGGGTTTAGGAACTTGCACTTTTGCCAAACACCCCCACACTTTGAAATAATTCAAGTTGGGCTTCCTTCCTTTCCATTTTTCATATGGAATTGATTGCATTTTGATATGGTGTACTCGATTTAGTATCCGGTTAGTCGTAAGAATGGCTTCCCCCCACAAGTTATGTGGCAAACAAGAACTTATCAACAATGCGTTCATCATCTCCTTTAATGAACGATCCTTTCTTTCCACAATCCCATTAGATTGGGGCGTGTAAGGAGTCGTTGTCTGATGAATAATTCCATATTCTAAACATATTTCTTCAAAAGGAGATTCATATTCACCACCTCTATCACTTCTTATCATTTTGATTTTCTTGTTAAGTTGCGTTTCAACTTCATTTCTGTATTGATTGAATGTGTCTATTCCTTCATCTTTACTATTAAGTAAGTAAACATAGCAATATTGAGTATTGTCGTCAGTAAAAGTTATGAAATACTTCTTTCCACCGCGAGATGGTATTGACTTCATGTCGTAAATATCTATGTGAATTAAGTCTAAAGGATTTGAATTCCTTTCAACTGACTTATAAGGATGTTTAACATACTTAGATTCCACACATATTTGACATTTTGATTTGTCGCATTCAAACTTAGGCAATACTTCCAAATTAATCATTTTCCGCAAGGTTTTATAATTGACATGTCCCAAATGTATATGCCATAAATCAATTGACTCAAGTAAGTAAGAAGAAGGTGAAGTTTTATTATTCTCAACGACTATTACATTCAGTTTGAAAAGGCCATCAGTGAGGTAACCTTTTCCTACAAACATCTCATTCTTACTTATTACAACCTTATCAGATACAAAAACACACTTAAACCCGTTCTTAATAAGGAGTCCAGCAGAGACTAAGTTCTTCCTAATCTCGAGAACATGAAGGACGTTGTTCAGAGTCACCACCTTGCCAGAAGTCATTTTCAGAAATATCTTGCCGCATCCCTCAATTTTGGCCGTTGCAGAATTTCCCATAGAAAGCGTCTCTTCGGGTCCAACGGGAGCATATGTAGCAAACGCTTCTCTAACAACACAAACATGGCGAGTGGCTCCAGAATCAATTCACCACTCCTTAGGATTTCCCACCAGGTTGCATTCAAAAGCATAACACACAAGTCATCAACATCTTCGTGCTTTTCAACCATGTTTGTTTGACCCTTCTTCTTGTCTTTCTTGGAGCACGACAATCTGCAGATTTGTGTCTAGCTTTTCCACTGTTGTAGCAATTTCCGTTGAACTGCTTCTTGCTTGGATTGCTTTTCGGTCCAGAAGCCTTCTTCCTCTTTCTATTATTTTGAGGAGCATCCTCAACAATGTTTGCTCCCATTATTGTTGAGTTTCCACGCCTTTCTTTTCAGCAGCTTTGTTGTCCTCTTCGATTCTCAACCGAAAAATGAGATCTTTAAGCGACATCTCCTTGCGTTTGTGTTTCAAGTAGTTTTTGAAGTCCTTCCACAAAGGAGGCAACTTCTCAATCATCGCTGCAACTTGGAATGCTTCATTGATGACAAGACCTTCAATGAAACTTCTGTTAGTAAAAATAATATAATTAATAATTTCAACATCAGTATTAATTCGACTTATACCTTCAGTAAGGAGATCATGAATAATCACTTGAAATTCCTGGACTTGGGTAATAACAGACTTGCTATCTACTATTTTGTAGTCCAAAAATTTAGCGGCAACAAATTTCTTCAACCTGTTATCTTCAGTTTTGTATTTCCTTTCAAGCGCAATCCACAGTTCTTTTGATGTCTCCACACTACTATAGACGTTATACAGGTCTTCCTCCAATCCGCTAAGAATGTAATTCTTGCATAGAAAATCAGAATGCTTCCACGCCTCAATCACGAGAAAGCGTTCATTGTCTAGAGTTTCGTCGGGCAGAGCAGGAACATCTTCCTTAATGAACTTCTGTAGACTTAAAGTCGTCAAGTAGAAGAACATCTTCTGCTTCCACCGCATGAAATCAATCCCGAAAATTTTTTTGGGTTTTTTTGCCGGTGCCAATGCCGGTGTTGTTCGGCTTGTCGATGCATTGGCAGTCACCATAGGAATAGTCTGGTTCCCGTTGTCATTCGTCATTTCTGTAAAAGAATGACATAAACAAAAGTTAAAATCACGTAGATTTTAATCTCCAAAACGGAAGTAGAAAACCACAAAGGTTTTAGTCTCCAGAACAGTGAGTATAACACAAATACAGAAAATAATTAAGTTCCTTAAGCTTGTTAGTAAACTGTATTTGTAAAATAATTCTGGAGAAGATGAAATAATATATACATAGAAATGTAAAAGAAACATAATTAATCAGAGCCCATTGAATTCACAGTGTTTCCTTAAGAAACTTAATCCCCTCCTGGAAACCGAGATTATGGATTATTTTCTCCCAGGATAGAATGGATAATTTGGATTTAATATTAATTTTCCGTTACAGAAAATGGATATTTACTAAAATTACGTCAATATTTACTATTAACAAATAAATTTGGTCCAAAAAAATTAATTAATCAATCGACCAAATCCGAAGCCAAAGCCGAGCCGAGCCGAGCGAGCGACGGCGACGACGGCACAAGACTTGCCTTCTTCTTAACTCCTTAAGAGCTAGAAGAAGAGCAATTGTATATATACCCATCAAAAGTCTTTTCCTCCTCCAATATGAGACAATGTCCCATTGTCAAGGAGGGAAACTCAAATATTTCATTTTCCTCCATTTCCCATTCACCTTTTTAAAGCCAAAATAAGCTTAAAAAACTCAACAATCCCCCACATGAATGGGGAATAGCTATGTCACGGAAATATGCATGAAAAACTGTGTGATTCGCAAGAAGGATTAATCGCATCTGGATAAGTAGGTTTCCCTTTGAATTTTCCGTAGTGAACTTATGTCGGATATACTCGGTCAATCGGTAGATTTGATATCTTTGAACCGTCAAACTTTGGTGTATACCTAGACAACCATAAGTCACACAATCAACCCTTAACCGTCTTTGGTTCTCATTGTTGTGTTCGTTTCAGCCATGAACACCGCCTGATTTCATAAGTGTGTAGAGAATGGCCTTATAAAATTCTCCTTGAAGCGGCTAACGCTTCACTTACATAGGTGATTCTTAAACGTGTCATCCCGTAGATACACTATTTGATATACCTCGTATCAAATTTTGAAATCATTAAAAAACCTTAATGCTTTATCCTTGGTACTGAACATTGTCTCATCACGAGAATGGACCAAAATATTAGTTGACAGTGTTGAACCGTCATTAATGACTTTGTTTGATCTCCTTGAACCTAGATCTTGGGATCTCCAGTTTTCTAGGTAGAGTTACCGCCACAATGACTTGTCCTCGGCCATAGTCCCATTTCCCTCGATGATTTATCAACTACCTCTCTAGTTAGGCCTTTTGTAAGTGGATCCGACATATTATTGCTTGACTTTACGTAGTCAATTGTGATAATTCCTCTAGAGAGTAATTGCCTAACGATTTTATGTCTTCATCGTATATGATGAGATTTACCATTATACATCACGCTTTTAGCCCTTCCAATTGCCGCTTGACTATCGCAATGTATGCATATTGGTGCCAACGGTTTGGGCTAAAATGAAATATCTTCCAAGAAATTCCGGAGCCATTCAGCTTCTTCACCGGCTTTATCTAAGTTTATGAACTCACCCTCCATTGTAGAACGGGCAATACAAGTTTATTTGGATGACTTCCAAGATACCGTTCCTCCTCCAATAGTGAATACATATCCACTTGTGGACTTAGAATCAGTTGAACCGGTGATCCAATTTGCATCACAGTATCCCCCAATCACCGTAGGATATTTACTATAGTGCAAAGTAAAGTCCTGGGTATGTTTTAAATATCCCAAAACTCGTTTCATTGCCATCCAATGAGATTGACCTGGATTACTCGTGTATCAACTCAATTTACTTATAGCACAAGCTATATATGGTCGTGTACAGTTCATGATATACATTAAACATCCCAACACACGAGCATAATCCAATTGTGATATGCTTTGGCCTTTGTTCTTTGCTAGTGCAAGATTCACGTCAATTGGAGTCTTTGCAACTTTAAAATCTAAGTGCTTGAATTCTTCAAGTACTGTCTTAATATAATGAGATTGTGACAATACCAGACCTTGAGGAGTCTTATGGATCTTAATACCCAGAATTAAATCAGCAACTCCCAAGTCCTTCATATCAAACTTGCTAGTTACCATACGCTTAGTCGCATTTAATCTCCAAAACGGGAGTAGAAAACCACAAAGGTTTTAGTCTCCAGAACAGTGAGTATAACACAAATACAGAAAATAATTAAGTTGCTTAAGCTTGTTAGTAAACTGGAGAAGATAAAATAACGTATAAATAGAAATGTAAAAGAAACAGAATTTAATCCGAGCCACTGAATTCACAGTGTTTCCTTAAGGAACTTAATCCCCTCCTAGTACCCGAGGTTGTGAATTATTTCCTCCCAGGATAGAAGGAATGACACACTGGTGTAGCGGTACTTCAAATCCTAGTGTTTCAGCGAACACAATGATTGGTAGCAAATCACACTTATTGTTGCTTTCTTTGTAGTTAAAACAATGGAGAAGAAAGGAGGAGAATTAAGAATTTCGTATGGAAATTATGAGGAAATGGACTGATATTTATAGCCGCAACCTGTTGAGTTCAAACGAAGAGGTGCAACTCTTCAGAGGTCAGTTACGTAAATGGCCATTTACGCAAATTAAAACGGGAATTCAAACGAAGAGGAAATTACTTTTCCGTTACAAAATACAGATAATCGTTAATATTTACTATTAACAAATAAATTTGGTCCAAAAAATTAATCAATCAATTATTTGGCCGAAGCCGAAGCTGAACCGAGCGACGACGGCGCGAGACTTGCCTTCTTCTTAACTCTTTAAGAGTTAGAAGAAAAGCAATTGTATATATACCCATCAAAAGTCTTTTTCTTCTCCAATATGGGACACTGTTCCTTTGTCAAGTAGGAAAACTCAAATATTTCATTTTCCCTCAATTTCCTATTCACCCTCTTTTAAGCTAAAATAAGCTTAAAAAACTCAACATTGTTAACCTCCATTAATTCTTAAAAGCACCCTGCCCAAATACAATTTAACATACACCAAATGCGTAGAAATTTACCCTCTGGCTAACCTCTATGTATATCTTCATCTTTCTTCTCAGATATAGTGGCATTTGCACGGCTTAAAGTTAGTCTTTAACTTCCCATTGCTATGGCTTTAACTTCTGATAAGAAATCATTAACGTGTGATATATACTTTTTTCCCTTTGGTAACAAAAATACTGATGCTGTTTATAAGATGGGTCATTTATCCAAACCCGGGTATAGGCTCAAATTCAAATACAACTAAAATTTAGGTTATCAACAAACAGTTTAAGATTTTCCACTTGAAATTAAAATGTGGCTCTAGGTTCTTTATTACAAGTGAGGCCAAGTATAACTGCTTGAAAGAGAGCGTCTCTCTGTTTATGGTCCAAAAGTTGATCCAAACTTGTAGCGACTCTACACTCTAGATTGCCACACTCTCATGCTGATGAACTATAACCAGTAGGGAAGACCTCACACCCTATGGCTTAAACCGGTTAATTTGCATTGCAAACGCTAAAATCATGAGGCATATATATCCTATTAGCTGCTTCCTGGAGTGCCACACGCAAATTTAACTTTTCTGGGTACATTAGCTCTTAGAAGGAAAAGCCAACGAGGCACAAAGTAAGACCCAATAGATGCTCCCCGGGGCTGCTTGAGAGTTTCTATGTAAGCAACTTTTCCTGGTTCAGATAAGCACTTATGTTACCGAGGCAAAGACATATATCATTCTGTTAGCTGCTTCCTGGGGTGGCTGGGGACTTCTCGATAAGAAACTCAATTTTCTGGTCATGTAAGAAAAGACTTGTTATATGAGAGCAAGTTTCAGAAACATGGCAGAAAGCATATGTTAGAATGAAGAAGTTTCAAAAACATGGCACAAGGAATATGCTTAGAATGAAATGAAGTTCGAATTCGAACTCATTGCTATTATGTTCACTCTTTCTAGTAAGATCATAATCAGTTCATTTGCTTCACAAAACATCTTGAGAACTTAAACAGTTTTCAAGGAGATAAATGTCAAGTATCTAGAAATATGTGCAGTAATAGACATGGTATTCACCTTCACTGATTTATTAACTTCTTCAAGCTTATGAAGCAGAAAATCAGAAGATACAAAACTTCTGGGCTCCATTGAAGCATGGCGTGGGGAGCCCGTCAGCTGCATAATAGACAGATGCAAGTTCAGATATTTAAGTAAAATGAAGTAAAAAGAAACATTTTAATAGGACTTGATTTACATTGTCCATTCAATAATAATGATGGATCATGGATGTAAGATAAAACTGTATTCCGCAACTAGATGTAAGTACTGGAGCTCTACTTAAAACAGGTTCAGATAAAATGACATAGGCAAACGGGACATCACTTAAAACGACGAGATAAGGTGACCCTATTTCATTGTGTTTCTATATTTTCGACATGAAAATTGCCCAAAACAAAGAGATAAACCTGATCTAGTGGCATGATGCCCTTCTGCAGTGCCTTATAGCGATGTGTTATTAACACAACTTTACGCCTTACTATTATCCATGCAAAAAGATACATTGTCTTAAGATTTTCAGGAAGAAATTAAGCCCATAGCAGTAAATTCAGACAAAGTGGTCTTCTATAACCAACTTGGTAAACAAAATCTCAAAAGACCCTGGGCCTAGGATCTGATTTAGGTAAAAATGTTGGATTATCGCTTTTACCTTTAAAGTTTTAGATGGTGATCTCAAAACAGCTGGAGCCTGAGTTAAAGACTCCATGCGAGAAATACTTTCACCGTCACCACCTTGAACCACTGATCTCCAACTCCTTCCAGCATGTATGACCTTTGATGCTTCAGTTACGATGACCTGCAAAAAAAGAAATGACACTTCAAACTTCATAATCAATGTTCTGGTCTGCCAATGAACCCACAAAAAGTAAAATCATAGAGCAGTGAAACTTATTGAGTGAAAAATCCCAAAAAGCAAAAAGGAGAAAAAGAACAAAGGGGAAGTTTCACAGAGCATAACAGATTATTTTACCTTCCTTAGGACTCCAGGATTATGTACACCTTGCACCTGCAGTTCATCAACTGGTGCAGCTTTTCCACGGGCTATACTTTCAACTCTGAAGGTGTGCAGACCAAACATTGACTGCAAGCAACCTACAAACATAGATTGTCAAAGTTTTTAACAGCAATAGGGCACAAGAGGCGTTCATGAGGTACTACAGAGAGTCAGGAAAAAATACTTTATCAAGTAAAACAGTTGAAAAGAACAACAGAGAATTTATTTAAAATGAATAGAGTTCAAGAAGATAATGAATGTGAGAATGAACGGCCATGGGTGAGTAATATTGACTGTTATGAACTGAATGAGAATTACCAAGCTAGTGCCTAGTAGTTGCATTACGATATGGCTAACGCCCATCTGCTCAATGTCTAAACTTGTTTCCTTTTCTTCCTACTCAAATTCTTAGAAAATGTTTATTCTTGCTGTATAGAGTCAATTTACTACTTTATCCACCACAAGACCGTCAAGTCTAATTCTCCTTTTGTTTTTTCTCTCTTAATCTGATTGGATAAGATACCTTCTATACTGCTCTTTACATCAGAGAAAGACATACACAAGCTCAGATCTTGTGAAACTTGTAATGACAAGTTTAAATTGTTCTTCGAAGATGTAGCAACCAAGGATCTGCTTTTCCAAAACTTGACAGTTGAACAGGGACATATAATTTACATGCAACAAATTAATAGTAGATGTTCATGAGATTGTAAGATTTTATCAGATGCAACCAATTGAAAATGTGATTTGGTGAGATTAAATCAGAATTCAGAATTTAGCCCACAAGTGTCGATGGAGAACTCCAACTTTTAGCAGGAACAGAAAATTCATTTGAAAGTTAAGGCCTCTATTTTGGGATTGAGGCATAGTGGATTGATTCTTGTCCAGCATAACCCCATTCCACTGTTCATCTAGCACGACCTCTTTATCAATGGATGGCCGATCGCGATTAATACAAAAATTTGGAATGAGGTTGAACCAAAAGAACAGTAGAAGAGTTTTAAAGGATGTAGGATAAGAGAAGTTGCAGTTGGTACCTTGTTCAATAATAATATCTATCACTAAAGGAAGAGGAACGTGCTTTTCAAATTTTATG
The DNA here is from genome assembly GCF_001879085.1 of Nicotiana attenuata. Taxonomy (NCBI): domain Eukaryota; kingdom Viridiplantae; phylum Streptophyta; class Magnoliopsida; order Solanales; family Solanaceae; genus Nicotiana; species Nicotiana attenuata. The sequence continues at coordinate 102,813 of NW_017673604.1, forward strand.
TGTCCCCAAAATGGTATAAATGAAGGTCTTGACACCTACAATTGACAAAAGCAGATGTATCAGCTATATTGTCTCAAGAAAACAGCATGATTTGATCAAGCTATTGATACCTTGTAAACTATTTCATCTGGAGTAACATAAAGTTTGCGTGATGAAATTTCCTTTTTAAGCACATATCTTCGTATGGGCAGATAGAGTAACATAATTATTCCAATCCCCCAAGCTAAAACCAACAGCAACGATATAGAGAGCCATATTATAGTGTCATACTGAACACTTTCCGCTCCAAGTTCATCAAAAGAAGCCATGTATAGTATCTGTTCAGGAGTATCAGCTTCTTCTTCATCATCAGGCTCTGATTCAGGATCAGAATGCAGTAACTTCGACGTTGAACCGAGTTTCGGAACCCCTTCTGCATGTCCCATCAGCATTTTTCCAGTTCAAACCTGAACATTATTTAAAAACATAAACACAAACATGCCAGCTAATACTAAGATATGTCAAAGTTGGGTTTCCATTACAATTACTGATTGATGATGCTCGGTAACCAAACTTGATCTTATGTCGAAGAATTTATGGTCAAATTGGATCATGCAAAAATGGATATCTTATGAGAAACAATTACATTAAGATGGATAATCAGCTTCCTTTTCTTTCTCTAACTGTTCAAGTAAAGTTGAATGATTAAAGCTGCTAAAAACAATCAAAGGCCTCAACCTTAGCTGCATTTCCGTTTTCCGGTCTCTTATTCACGCTCTTACTGTTCTAATGAATCAGCACAAGTTTATTGATGTATAGTATACCAAGATAATGTTTGTAACTTTGTATAAACAAAAACATTCTGAGACGGATAGAAAATGACCACACAACAAACCTAAATTTTCTGTTACCTACCTATGGCTAAAACTCAAGAATTTGAAAACCCAGAAAATGAATCAGCATAATCATACCGTAAAACAAAAGAATCATTATAACTTTGGGTACCTGGGTAAAACACAATAAAAGGAAAGTTACTTCTTTTTTCCCAGCTTCGTAGTTAAAAGAAAAAGGGGAGATAGTATAAAACTATAAATCGTTTTGATCGGGAAAGTGATTGAAGGTAAAAGTTCAGTCCAATTTGTTAGGGTTTGGATTTGGGAATGCTGGGCACTGTTTCGATGAAATTGGCAGTGTACCCAAATGCTACATGCAACTGACCAAACATTCAAATTACGAGCAAAAAAAAGTTGAGCTATTTGGATAATCCAGCCCGATCCTTTTGCTATTCGGGTTAGTCGGGTTTACTCAGCTTTACCAGAAAAATGGGTTTTAATTATCTTAGTATCTGTTTGGAAAACTACCTGGTAATTGAAATTAGTGTAATTATTATGGTAGTAATTACACAGCTTAGTAATTCCACAATATAATAATTACGATGACATGTTTGTTTGTCATAACATAATTACAGAGCAATTATAAGCGTATTGTTTGGTTGCACAAGTGTAATTACACTGTTAGGCTAAATTTTAAATGAAAAAATTATCAAAACTTAAAAATTAATATAATAAATATATGCCTATAAATAATTTTATATAAGTAAATGATATCAGATTTGGTATTTAAGATGCGTATTTTTTCTTGAATATACATTAATTAGTAATCATATATTTATAACTAATATTATAAAATAAATTAATATTTATAAATATAATGTCATAATATTTTTCAAATGTTTGACAAAACTAATCTATCAGTTCTAACTAAAAAATGAACTACACAATTTCAAAATCCAAAAAATAAAAAATAGTTTAACATATGTCAAATTCTAACATAATAAAAATAAGTTCTAATACAACTTAAGATTAGGAAACATAATAAGTTTATAACCTCATTCAACAACGAAATTCTACTTACTGCCATCACTCATTATATGCCAAGTTTGTTAATGGCTTATTATTTCTAACATTAGGAGGTGTAATTTCAAAAACTTGAATAATAACACAGTACGCTAAATGAAGAAAATAAAACAAATAAGAAATAAATATACGAGCAATTACATAGAGTAACAACAACAACAACAACAACAACATACCCAGTTTAATCACACGGGTGGGGTCTGGGGAGGATGGTGAGTACGCAGACCTTACCCCTACCTGGAGAGGTAGAGAGGCTATTTCCGAAAGACCCTTAACTCAAGAAAAGGTGAAAAGGAAGAATAGGGGAGAAGAAGAGGGAGGGGGGGGNAAGAGGAGGAAAGAGGCGGGAGAAAGGCGATAAACAAAGAGGAGAAAAAGTAGCATCAAATAGTAACCATCAGGGAGCAACAATATCCAGTAAAAGGGAAGAAAAAGTATCATAAAAAAGTAACAATCAAAGAGCAACAATCCCAGTAGCAATTTACAAAAATAATGGACGTGGTTGCAAAGTACCAGATACAATAACAAACTAGAAGGAAGTAACTTTCAACCCACAGCAAGAATATTACTAGTACTACTGGTGAACCTATGAAAAAATCGCAACTACCTGTCAACCCACCACCTTAATCCTCGATCTCCAAACCTTCCTATCGCTAGTCATGTCCTCGGTTAGGTGAAGCACCGACAAGTCCTGCCTAATCACCTCTCCCCAATACTTCTTAGGCCTACCTCTGCCCTTCCTCAAGCCCATCGTGGTCAACCTCTCACACCTCATGACCGGGGCATCTATATCTCTCCTCTTCACATGCCCACACCATCGCAGCCTCGATTCCCATAACTTGGCTTTCACATATGCCACTCTCACCTTGTCCCTGATAACTTCATTCCTGATCTTGTCTTTCCTGGTATGACCACACATCCATCTCAATATCCTCATTTCTGCTACGCTCATCTTTTTGACATCGCTCATCTTTACAAGAAGTAAAGGTAGATAAATAATGTACAAAGAAAAAAAAATTATAAAGAAAATAAATTAAAATAAAAACCAAAAAGGAAAGAAATTAAAAAGTAACCTTGTTATTACATAGTGTCATTATCACCAACTCTTACCTCCCCTTGAAAATTGAAGAGTGTAATTACACCTCTCCAATTATATCTAATTCCATGCTGACTAAGTAATTACTTGGCCAGACAAACATGTCAAACTGTATAATTATACCCAAATCCAATTCCTATAAGTGACTTTCCAAAAAAGCTCTAAAAGAAAATTCAACAGAATTTTTTTGTACTCTACAAGATTGAGAAGTGTTGGTATTACTGTGTTCAAAATAAAAAAATTAGAGAAGCAAACAAACGTTAGTTCAATGAACAAATCGTAAAATAATTCCGAGCCCACTGAATTCACTGTGTCCTTAAGGAATTTAATCCCCCCACTATTGCCCAAAGTTATGGATTAATTCTTCCCAGGATAAAACGGAATAACTATTCTGTGATAGAGGTGTGAGCACCTAATTTTTGCCCCACATAGGAAATTACTCCTAAAAATAATTTAAAAATAATTTTTATTATTTTTATGAATTTTTGGGAGTTTTTCTTTATTTGTTTTGTGTTTAGGCGCATTGTTCATGCATCTAGGAATATCATAAGTCATGAAAATCACAACAAAAAATACTTTAGTAATTTTTACATGCATTTTTAGTTAATTAATTTAGTCAATTGTTAGATAAATCATTAAATAGGTTTATTTTTTTGCAATTTTTAGCTTTACTAAGCATAAAAGGAGGCTGCCTAGTCTTAAATAAATTGGGCCGACTTCAACAGCCTATTTCTTCCCTATACCCGTTTCAGCCCACATGCCTGGCCCAACTCCATCCATCCCTATAAACACTCATCCCCTTTACCCTAAAAGGAGGACCTTTTTCCAAAAGACAGACCCCCCCCTTCTAGAAAGCCAGCAGCGGCGCAGCTCCTCTGATTCTCCTCATCCTTCATCGTCCCAAACACACACACACACACATAAACATAGAAAGGGAGCTCAACCTAAATTCATGAGAAGATAACAAACCCCTTTCACACCCAACTTAGCCGCAACCCCAACTCCTCTTCAACCTAAAACAAGCCATCACCTTTTTTTCTTTCTAAACTCCAATAAATCAGCCGCCACCGAGATAGAGAGCAGCAGAAAAATTGAGAGGAAACTGAGGTTTCAAGAATTTTTCAAGCTCCCCTCCTTAGTTTCCGATTCTTTTAAAATTTCAAAAAAAAAATTCTGCTTATTCCCTTTTAATTTCGGATTTCTGTTGCAAAAATGGGGTTTGATTGAATCGAGTTTGTCGTCGTTGTCTCTCACCGTCGGGTTCTGCTACTTTTGTTTGGAGGTTTCGTTGAATACTCTATTCGAAACTTATTCACTGCTCGATTTTGTTCGACTCAATTGCTATAATTGCTGAGGTTCATAACGCTGTTTCTGCTCTTCAACATTGCTGGGCTCCATTTTCAAGTTTCTTGATCTCTATTTAAGCGAATTTTGTTGGTTCGCTGCTGTCGAGGTAATTTTCCTCCAATGTTATGTTTCTGGTCGATTTTGATGCCATAAAGTTATAAGAATGTCATGTTGTGAACTTGAATCAAGGACTGTTGAATACCTATGGCGGAATGTGATTTGTTACACTCTGTTTTGAATTTAACAAGATTTATTCAGTTTGTCCCATATGCTTCGTATGAATACATCATATCTCTGTTTAAGCACGTTAAGAGTAGAAATATCATATAGTTTAACTGTTATTGGTGTCCTTAAAACTGAAAAAATAAAGGTTGGTCTCACTATCCATTTCAATGAGCTTAATGTTTTGTCCTTTATTTCTTGGTTAACTACTATGAGCATGTCTTTGTAATGTGATGATAGTGTTTGTTTCTTTCCATTTTCGTTGGTTTGGTGTCTTAAATTGGTGGAGCTCAGATTTTGATAAAGAACTTAAATACACATGTTGTAGATCGTGGGTACGGTTCCCGTGACACGATTTGCGACATGTACAAAAACAAACAAGTGTACGAGAATCGTAACTTGTTCCAGAAATAACTCCATATATAATTAAAAGCGGTTAAAAAAGTAAAAATGCACAATAGGTTTAAACATGTAATCAGATATTTAGGCCGATTTTTAATAGTTGAGCGACCGTGCTAAAACCACGGAACCCGGGAATGCCTAACGCCTTCTCCCGTGTTAACAGAATTCCTTACCCGGTCTTCTATGTTCGCGGACCAAAAATAGAGTCAATTTTCCTCGATTTGGGATTTAAAATAAACCGGTGACTTGGGACACCATAAATATCCCAAGTGGCGACTCTGAATTAAATAAAATAATCCCATTTCGATTAATGTCACTTAAATTGGAAAAAATCCCTATCCCCTTGGGAAAAAGGTGTCACGACCCGGATTTTCCACCCTCGGGAGTCATGATGGCGGCTACTAATGTGAGCTAGGCAAGCCAACTATTGAACAGTTTACCTTTATCCATTTTTAAAACATTTTAACATTTCTAAAGCATTAATGTGAAACCAGCAGAAATTTCAAATTTAAGCGGAAGACAACGATAACATATATGAAAACTATATCTATTACAAATACTTAAGCGTTAATCACCCAGAACTGGTGTCACAGTACCATAGACGATCTAAGAGTGCTAAATACAAAGTCTGAAAACAAAAGATACATTGTTTCTGAAACAAAGAAATGAAATAGGAAGCAAAGGATAGAGGAGATGCCAGGGCCTGCGGACGCCTGCAGGTCTACCTTGGATCTCCGCGTGGACTGAAGGTAGTCACTCAACCTACGGTCCAAAATCAACAGCACTGGGATTTGCACAAAAGGGTGCAGAGTGTAGTATCAGCACAACCGACCCCATGTGCTGGTAAGTGCCTAGCCTAACCTCGGCGAAGTAGTGACGAGGCTAGGACCAGACTACCAAATAAACCTGTTCAGTTATATAATATACAGCGGAAAGTAAACAAGTAAAGATGGGAGGGGGAGCATGCTGCGGGGGAAATATCAATTCCGAATAGAAAGACAACAGGTAAATGTAAGAAGCAATATATCTCAGTTATCAATAAAGAACTAGAAATCAATAGATGCACGACATCACCCTTCGTGCTTTTACTCTCATCCTTACCAAAACAATCAAGTAATGAAAACGTGCACGACATCACCCTTCGTGCTTTTACTCTCTTTTCTCACCATATAATCAATATAGTCGGCACGGAATGGTACATCGTGCGGCACGACATCACCCTTCGTGCTTTACAATCTTTCCTCACAATCATACACGGCATCACCCTTCGTGCTTTACACTCTTTCCTCACCAAAATAATACACGGCATCACCCTTCGTGCTTTAACTCTCTTTCCTCACCCAAACAACAATCACAAACAATAGGGCAAGGGAAAATAATGAAATTGCAATAATAATCCCGGCAAGGGACGACATCAAAACAACAACTAAAGCCCGGCAAGGGAGATAACAACTTAAAGCAACAATAGCCCGGCAAGTGGGCAACATAATGATCTCTTCTCTTTCTCACTTTTACTTCACAATTCACTTCATAACCCGAGCCAATGCTCTAAAGGTTCAATTATCACTTACACTTTCACAATTCGTTATACAACTCGAGCCAACGCTCCTCAATGTTCATATGTCACAATTCCTTCCACAAACTTTACACAACATATAGAAATCATCACCAAGGCATGAAAGATACAACGAAGTCATGATAATCACAATATAAGACCCACAGGCATGCTAGACACCAACGTATAGATACTCGTCACCATGCCTATACGTCGTACTCAACATTTACCACATAGCAAATAGGACTCGACTCCTAATCCCTCAAGCTAAGGTTAGACCAAACACTTACCTCGATGCCACGAACACAATTCACGATTCAATTATAGCTTTACCCCTTGATTCCATCACCAATTCGCTCGTATCTAGTCACAAGTTACTTAATTACATCAATAAACACTAAATGAATCAATTTGAATGCATGAAAATGAATTTTCCAAAGTTTTACCCAAAAAGTCGAAAATCGCCCCCGGGCCCACATGGTCAAAACCTGAGGTTCGAACCAAAACCCGATCACCCATTCCCCCACGAACTCAAATATATAATTTATTTTGAAATCGTACCTCAAATCGAGGTCCGAATCCCCAATTTTTAAAAAACCTAGGTTCTACCCAAAACACCCAATTTCCCCCATGAAAATTATTGATTTGAAGTTGAAATCATGTTAAAAGATGTTAAGAATTGAATAAAGTTAGTTAAAAATGACTTACAATTGATTTGGAGAATTAGAAATCCTTGAATAATCGCCTAAGTGTGTTTATGTTTGAGAGAATATGAAAAATGGGTTTTAAAATCGTCTAAGTATAAAAGTTGCAGGTCTCTGATATGGGAAATGCGAACAGGGGTTCGCAGTTGCGAACCCTTCAGAAATGCTGGACTTTCGCATTTGCGAAAGAAATGTCGTATTTGCGACTTCCGCATTTGCGACACATTGGTCGCATTTGCGATCACTGGCCAAGCTGGGAAGCTTCGCATTTGCGAGGACGCAATTGTGATGAACTTACCGCATTTGCGATGGAGGGCAGGCCTGGGCTAGTTCGCATTTGTGACCAAGCCCTCGCATTTGCGAAATCGCATTTGCGAGCCAGGCTTCGCAAATGTGAAGCCTGCAGGCCTGATCATACCAGCAAAAATCCTGCAATTTTTCTAAGCTCAAAATGCACCCCGTGGCCTATCCAAAACTCACCCGAGCCCTCGGGGCTCCAAACCAATATGCACACAACCTCAAAAATATCCTACGGACTTATTCGTGCACTAAAATCACCAAAATAACATCATGAACATCGAATTAAACCTCAAGATCAATGAAATTTCTCAAAACTTCTTTAAACATCAAATTTGCATTTAAGGTCCGAATCACGTCAAACGGATTCCGTTTCTCACCAAACTTCACAGAATTATCTTAAATCGTATATAAGACCTACACCGGGCACCAGAACCAAAATACGAGCCCGATACTAACATGTTCTAATCAAAATTCATTTCCAAATCCTTTAAACAATTTCAGAAAACAATTTTCTTTAAAAATTCATTTCTCGGGCTTGGGACCTCAGAATTCGATTCCGGGCATACGCCCAAGTCCCATATTTTCCTACGGACCCTACGGGACCGTCAACTCACGGGTTCGGGTCCATTTATCCGAAACGTTGACCGAAGTCAAATTAATTCATTTTATAGTCAAAATTTATCAATTTGTTTTCACAGATTTTCACACATAGGCTTTCCGGCTACGCGCCCGGACTACGCGCGCAAATCGGGGTGATGCTAAAAGAGGTTTTTAAGGCCTGGAACGTAGAATTCATTTTAAAAACAAGTGATGACCTTTTGGGTCATCACATTCTCCACCTCTAAAACAACCGTTCGTCCTCGAATGGACGGAAGAAGGAAGTACCTGAGTCGGGGAAAAGATGGGGATAACGGCTCTGCATATCAGACTCGGACTCCCAGGTCGATGCCTCAGGAGGCTGACCTCTCCACTGAACACGAACAGAAGGAAAGACCTTCGATCTCAACTGACGAACCTGCCGGTCTACAATAGCTACCGGCTCCTCCTCATAAGATAAGTCCTTGTCCAACTGGACAGTGCTGAAATCTAACACGTGGGATGGATCGCCGTGATACTTCCGAAGCATGGACACATGAAATACTGGATGCACGGCTGATAAGCTCGGCGGCAACGCAAGTCTATAAGCCACCTCTCCCACTCGATCAAGAATCTTAAACGGGCCAATGAACCTAGGGCTAAGCTTGCCCTTCTTCCCAAATCTCATCACGCCCTTCATAGGCGACACTCGAAGCAATACCCGCTCACCGACGATGAATTCCAAATCACGAACCTTGCGGTCAGCATAGCTCTTTTTCCTGGACTGAGCTGTACGAAGCCTATCCTGAATAATCCTGACCTTGTCCAAGGCATCCTGAACCAGATCCGTACCAAACAACCGAGCCTCTCCCGGCTCAAACCATCCAACTGGAGACCGACACCGTCTACCATATAAAGCCTCATAGGGAGCCATCTGAATACTCGACTGGTAGCTGTTGTTGTAGGCAAACTCTGCTAAAGGCAAAAACTGATCCCACGAGCCTCCAAAGTCAATGACACAAGCTCGGAGCATATCCTCCAAAATCTAAATAGTCCGCTCGGACTGCCCGTCTGTTTGAGGATGAAATGCTGTGCTCAGCTCAACCCGTGTGCCCAACTCTCGCTGAACTGCTCTCCAAAAATGTGAGGTAAACTGCGTACCTCGATCCGAAATGATAGACACGGGCACACCATGAAGGCGAACAATCTCCCGGATATAGATCTCAGCTAATCTCTTGGAAGAATAGTAGACTGCCACATGAATGAAATGTGCTGACTTGGTCAGCCTATCCATAATAACCCACACTGCATCGAACTTCTTCAGAGTCTGTGGGAGTCCAACAACAAAGTCCATAGTGATACGCTCCCACTTCCACTCAGGAATCTCAATCTTCCGAAATGAACCACCGGGCCTCTGATGCTCGAACTTAACCTGCTGGCAATTCAAACACCGAGCCACATATGCAACGATATCCTTCTTCATTCTCCTCTACCAATATTGCTGTCGCAAATCCTGATACATCTTGGCGGCGCCTGGATGAATAGAGTACCGGGAGCTATGGGCCTCCTCTAAAATCAACTCTCAAAGACCATCCACATTAGGCACACAAACTCGACCCAGCAATCTCAAAACTCCATCATCACCTAAGGTAACCTGCTTGGCACCTCCGTGCTACACCGTGTCTCTAAGGACACACAAATGGGGATCATCATACTGCCGATCTTGGATACGCTCCAACCTCACGAACTGATTGGCCAAAGCTTGAACATCCAATGCAAGCCGTCTCTCACCGACCGGAATATAAGCAAGACTGCACATACTGGCTGACTTCCTACTCAAAGCATCGGCCACCACATTGGCCTTTCTCGGATGATATAAGATGGTGATATCATAGTCTTTCAACAGCTCCAACCACCTCCTCTACCTCAAATTCAACTCTTTTTTCTTGAACAAATACTGCAGACTCTTGTGATCCGTGAACACCTCACATGCCACGCCATACAGATAATGCCTCCAAATCTTCAACGCGTGGACAATGGCTGCTAACTCCAAATCATGAACTGGATAGTTCTTCTCATGAATCTTCAACTGCCGTGAAGCATAGGCAATGACCTTGCCATCCTGCATCAGCACCGCACCAAGTCCAATACGAGATGCATCACAATAAACTGTACAAGGCCCTGAACCTGTGGGCAAAACCAACACCGGTGCCGTAGTCAAAACTGTCTTGAGCTTCTGAAAGCTCACCTCACACTCGTCCGACCATCTGAACTGGGCACCCTTCTGGGTCAACCTGGTCATCGGGGCTGCGATAGATGAAAACCCCTTCACGAACCGACGATAGTAGCCTGACAATCCCAAGAAACTCCGAATCTCTGTAGCTGATGCTGGTCTAAGATAGTTCTTGACTGTCTCAATCTTCTTCGGATCAACCTGAATACCCTCTGCTGACACCACATGACCCAGGAATGCAAGTGAACTCAACCAAAACTCACACTTCGAGAACTTGGCGTACAACTGACTATCCCTCAAGGTATGAAGAACAACTCTAAGATGCTGCTCGTGCTCCTCCCGGTTGCGGGAATAGATCAAAATATCATCAATGAAGACTATCACGAACGAATCCAAGTAAGGCCTGAACACTCGGTTCATCAAATCCATAAAAGCTACTGGGCATTTGTCAACCCGAATGACATCACCAAGAACTCATAATGCCCGTACCGAGTGCGAAAAGCTGTCTTAGGGACATCGGATGCCCTACTCCTCAACTAATGGTAGCCAGATCTCAAGTCAATCTTTGAAAATACTTTGGCACCCTGAAGTTGATCGAACAAATCATCAATCCTCGGCAGCGGATACTTATTCTTGATTGTAACCTTGTTCAATTGCCGGTAATCTATACACATTCGCATCGATCCATCCTTCTTCTTAACAAACAACACCGGCGCACCCCAAGGCAAAACACTGGGCCTAATGAAACCCTTTTCAAGCAAGTCTTGCAACTGCTCCTTCAACTCTTTCAACTCAGGCGGGGCCATACGATACAGCGGGATAGAAATGGGCTGAGTGCCCGGAGCCAAGTCAATGCAAAAGTCAATGTCCCTGTCGGGTGGCATACCCGGCAGGTCTGAAGGAAAAACCTCAGGAAACTTACGAACAATGGGCACAGAATCAATAGAAGGAACCTCACCGCTAGAATCACGAACATAGGCCAAATAGGCCAAACACCCCTTCTCGACCATACGCCGAGCCTTCACATAGGAGATAACACTACGGGTGGAATGACCAGGAGTCCCTCTCCACTCTAAACGAGGTAAACCCGGTAAGGCTAAGGTCACAGTCTTAGCATGACAATCTAAGATAGCGTGATAAGGTGATAACCAGTCCATCCCCAATATAACATCGAAATCAACCATGTCCAGAAGAAGCAAATCTACATGAGTCTCAAGACCTCCAATCACAACTATACATTAACGATGGACTCGATCTACTACAATGGAATCACCCACCGGTGTAGACACATAAACAGGAGCACTCAAAGAATCACTAGGCATGACCAGATACGGTGCAAAATAAGATGACACATACGAGTATGTAGACCCTGGATCAAATAACACTAAAGCATCTCTTTGACAAACCAGAACGATACCTGTAATAACTGCATTAGAAGCCTCAGCCTCGGGCCTGGCTGGAAGAGCATAACATCGGGGATGGTCTGCCGCTAGCTGGCCTCCACCTCTAGCAGCCTGAGCTCCACCTCTAGGACCTCTACCTCTACCTCTAGCACCTCTACCATACGAATCTCTACCTCCAGACGAGGTACCACTGAATCTGCCTGAATGACGGGGCCTCTTGTCTGACCTATGACCACCCCCCTGTGACAGAACCATCTCCACTCTCCTGGCCATATTGGCCGCCTCCTGGAAAGATATCTCACTCCTAGTCTCTCTAGCCATCTGAAGACGAATCGGCTGAATAAGTCCATCAATGAACCTCCTCACCCTCTCTCTCTCGGTGGGAAGTATGATAAGAGCATGACGAGCCAAATCGATGAATCTGGTCTCATACTGGGTGACAGTCATGGAACCCTGCTGGAGATGCTCAAACTGCCTCCGATAGGCCTCTCTCTGAGTGATAGGGAGAAACTTCTCCAGAAATAGCTGCGTGAACTGCTCCCAAGTCAAGGCTGGTGATCCAGCTGGTCTAGCCAAGCAATAATCTCTCCACCAAGTCTTGGCGGATCCAGACAAGCAAAAAATGGCAAAATCGACCCCATTGGTCTCAACTATCCCCATGTTCCTGAGAACCTCATGACAGCTGTCTAGATAATTCTGGGGATCCTTAGAAGATGCACCGCTGAAAGTAGTAGTGAAGAGCTTGGTGAACCTGTCCAACCTCCACAAAGCATCGGCAGACATAGCTGCTCCATCACCGGCCTGGGCTACCACACCCGGCTGAGCTGCTCCAACTGGCTGAACTGCTGGAGTCTAAACTGGGGAGCTACCTGCTTCGGAGTGCGAGTAGTAGGAGTCTAGGCTCCTCCTCCAGCCTGAGAGACGGCAGGTGCTACAGGAAGTAAGCCTGCCCGGGTGACACTCTCCATAAGGCCCACTAGACGGACCAGAGCATCCTGGAGTACTGGGGTAGCAATAAACCCCTCTAGGACCTGAGCTGGGCCCACCGGAGCTGCTGGGGCCGGAACCTCATCATCAAAGTCAACTTAAGGCTCCGCTGCTGGTGTTGGTGCTCTGGGCTGAGCTCTGCCCCAACCTCGGCCTCTAGCACGGCCTCGCCCTCGCCCTCCGCCCCTCGTGGGAGGTGCTGCTGGGGGCTCGGGCTGCTGATCAGCAGATGAGGAAGCGCGTGTTCTCGGCATCTGCGAGAGAACAGAATAGAAATTCAATCAGCATTGAGAAACCAAAACGCACGACAAGAAAGAAAAGATGTGAAATTTTCCTAACTCTGTAGCCTCTGGGGATAAATACAGACGTCTCCGTACCGATCCCTCAAACTCTACTAAGCTTGTCTGTGAACTGTGAGACCCATGTCACCTAGAGCTCTAATACCAACTTGTCACGACCCGGATTTCCCACTCTCGGGAGTCGTGATGGCGCCTACTAATGTGAGCTAGTCATGCCAACTATTAAACAATTTACCTTTATCCATTTTTACACCTTTTTAACATTTCTAAAGCATTAATGTGAAAACAGTGGAAATTTCAAATTTATGCGGAAGACAATGATAACATATATGAAAACTATATCTATTACAAATACTTAAGCCTTAATCACCCAGAACTGGTGTCACAGTACCATAGACGATCTAAGAGTGCTAAATACAAAGTCTGAAAACAAAAGATACTTTGTTTCTGAAACAAAGAAATGAAACAGGAAGCAAAGGATAGAGGAGATACCAGGGCCTGCGGACGCCTGCAGGTCTACCTTGGATCTCCGCGTGGACTGAAGGTAGTCACTCAACCTACGGTCCAAAATCAACAGCACTGCGATCTGCACAAAAGGGTGCAGAGAGTAGTATCAGCACAACTGACCCCATGTGCTGGTAAGTGCCTAGCCTAACCTCGGCGAAGTAGTGACGAGGCTAGGACCAGACTACCAAATAAACCTGTTCAGTTATATAATATACATCGGAAAGTAAAGCAAAAATAAACAAGTAAAGATGGGAGGGGGAGCATGCTGCGGGGGAAATATCAATTCCGAATAGAAAGACAATAGGTTAATGTAAGAAGCAATATATCTCAGTTATCAATAAAGAACCAGAAATCAATAGATGCACGGCATCACCCTTCGTGCTTTTACTCTCATCCTTACCAAAACAATCAAGTAATGAAAACATGCACGGCATCACCCTTCGTGCTTTTACTCTCTTTTCTCACCATATAATCAATATAATCGGCACGGAATGGTACATCGTGCGGCACGACATCACCCTTCGTGCTTTACACTCTTTCCTCACAATCATACACGGCATCACCCTTCGTGCTTTACACTCTTTCCTCACCAAAATAATGCACGGCATCACCCTTCGTGCTTTAACTCTCTTTCCTCACCCAAACAACAATCACAAACAATAGGGCAAGGGAAAATAATGAAAATGCAATAATAATCCCGACAAGGGAACCATAATTCAACAACAAGTCCCGGCAAGGGACGACATCAAAACAACAACTAAAGCCCGACAAGGGAGATAACAACTTAAAGCAATAATAGCCCGACAAGGGGGCAACATAATGATCTCTTCTCTTTCTCACTTTTACTTCACAATTCACTTCACAACCCGAGCCAATGCTCTAAAGGTTCAATTATCATTTACACTTTCACAATTTGTTATACAACTTGAGCCAACGCTCCTCAATGTTCATATGTCAGAATTCCTTCCACAAACTTTACACAACATATAGAAATCATCACCAAGGCATGAAAGATACAACGAAGTCATGATAATCACAATATAAGACCTACAGGCATGCTAGACACCAACGTATAGATATTCGTCACCATGCCTATACGTCATACTCAACATTTACCACATAGCAAATAGGACTCGACTCCTAATCCCTCAAGCTAAGGTTAGACCAAACACTTACCTTGATGCCACGAACACAATTCACGATTCAATTATAGCTTTACCCCTTGATTCCACCACCAATTCGCTCGTATCTAGTCACAAGTTACTTAATTACATCAATAAATGCTAAATGAATCAATTCGAATGCATGAAAATGAATTTCCCAAAGTTTTACCCAAAAAGTCAAAAATTGCCCCCGGGCCCACATGGTCAAAACCTAAGGTTCGAACCAAAACCCGATCACCCATTCCCCCACGAACTCAAATATATAATTTGTTTTGAAATCGGACCTCAAATCGAGGTCCAAATCCCCAATTTTTGAAAAACCTAGGTTCTAGCCAAAACACCCAATTTTCCCCATGAAAATCATTGATTTGAAGTTGAAATCATGTTAAAAGATGTTAAGAATTGAAGAAAGTTAGTTAAAAACGACTTACAATTGATTTGGAGAAGAAGAAATCCTTGAAAAATCGCCTAAGTGTGTTTATGTTTGAGAGAATATGAAAAATGGGTTTTAAACTCGTCTAAGTATAAAAGTTGCAGGTCTCTGATATGGGAAATGCGAACAGGGGTTCGCAATTGCAAAGCCTTCAGAAATGCTGGACTTTCGCATTTGCGAAAGAAACTTCTCTGAAACAACTGTCAATGCAAATGCAGTCAAAGGTACTATATTGGATCCTCTATATAGCATTAATGTTCTCCGGTTGGGATGAAGAAGGCTTTTATTCTCGCTACCCAAACACTATCAACCACTTGCAAACCCTTTCAGCCGGTTACTTTTCTTTGATTACCATCTTTGGAACCTCAAAGTGTTATTGAAAAAAAATTGATTGAAAAAATGAAATGAAAAATGAAAAAAAAAAGATACAAAAAAGAAAAAGGTGGAAGAAGAGACAAAAAGAAAATGAAATGAAAAATGAAAAAAAAAGGAAAGCAAAAACAAAGAGAAAACAAAACAAAACAGAAAAACAAAAGAAAATCAAAAACAAAGTTCCCTAAACTATGTTCGACTTGATTCCGAAAGGATACGTAGGCAGCCGCTCTCTAGGGTTCAGTCACACCAAAATAAAAATCCAAATTCCCTAAAAAGTGAAACTGGGGCAGATGTTATAATGGCGATGATCCCGTCTGAATGGTTCCAAAGTTGTAATTCAGTCCAAATCATTTTTACCCAAATCCTTTCAAGTCCTTCTGATCAATCGGTGAGAATGTTCAAGGATCGGAGAATACAGCTACTTGGATCCGATGCAATCAAAGTGAGAGAAATAAAATGAGAGAGTCTTATTGGTGAAAACCCACACGGGCACCGTGAGGCAACAGTAAGTGGAGAAACTAAAATAAGAGAGTCTTGTTAGTGAAAACTCGCAAAGAGCACTACAAGGCAATGGTGAGAAGAGAAATAATAGAGGTCAGCTCGTGAAAACCCGCAAAGGGCACCACTGTTCGAAAAAGAGGATCTTTAGTCACTGACATTGACGCAGTCCTGGGCAAGGTTTCTCGGTTTCGAGGCAAAAGTTGTGATGAATTTCTGAGAGTCAGACAGTTTGCACGGATGAGGCATCTAGTCCAAAGGCATGTCATGTTCATTGAAGTCCGCATGTACTCCAGATAAGTCCTTTTTTCCTTTCCCCGAAAGGGATACCTCTTGTGTAAATTCATTTGTCCATTCCATTGTTTGTTTTTCCTTTGAATCCCTTTCGGTCTAAACCTATTCGAAATTGAGACAAAGAAGGGATGACAAGACTGATTTATAGGGCTCTCCTTTGATACAAGCTAATATACAAGAAGGCACCCAGCCTCGGCAAGAACATAGTGGCTGATATTTTGAAATTGAAAACTGCTGGAAGGAGAAAATCAAATTGAAGTGCCTATAAAGGCAAATAAAGTTGAAAAGGTTGAGTCCCACATGGCTAACCATCTCGGCAAAGATTTGAAAAAGCCAAGGTACCCCAAATGCTCTGAAATTGAAGTTGGAAGAAAGAAGCCAGAAATGAAAGGCCTATGAAGGCGAAATAAAGTTGGAAAAGGTTAAGTCCCACGTGACTAGCCGTTGCAGCAAAGTTTGAGGAGCCAAAAGTTCCCCAATGCTTCGAAGTTAAAAAAAATTGAAAAAAAGGAGAGTCAGAAGTGAAAGGCTTATAAAGGCAAAATAAAATCAAAAAGGTTGAGTCCCACGCGACAAACCGTCATGGTAAAGTCTGGAAAAGCCAGAGGTCCTCCGGGGTCAGAAATGCAATCGGTATTCAGGAAACAACTAGTTGCAGTTGAAAGGGCCGAGATCAAGTGACTGAAATGCTCAAGGACACAAAACCAACCACCATTTCAAACTGACAAATTGTTCTTTGTTTGAAAAAGAGGAAACAGGTGCAATCCAAAGCAACCTTGCAAGAAGCAGGTGCAACAAAAAAAAAACCGCGCAGAGACTAAAATAGCTCTACAGCAACAACCCCAAAAAGGGAAGTTTCCTCCAAGTTCTTTCCCGCATTTTACTCATTCTCTTAAAAGAAATGAAAATGAAAAGAAAGAAAACAAAGAAAAGTTCAAAATCATGGTAGTATAGGGTCTCCAATCCCTAGCTGCGTCTTTTCCAACATTGGTTCACCACTCCCTAGTTGATGCCAACATAGGGTCACCACTCCCTAGTTGATGCCAACATAGGGTCTCCACTCCCTAGTTAATGCCAACATAACCTGATGCTAGTATAACCTGATGCCAACATAGGGTTACCACTCCCTAGTTGATGCCAACATAGGGTCTCCGTTCCCTAGTTGATGCCAGCATAACCTGATGCTAACATAGGGTCACCACTCCCTAGTTGATGCCAGCATAACCTGATGCCAACATAGGGTCACCACTCCCTAGTTGATGCCAACATATGGTCTCCACTCCTTAGTTGATGCCAGCATAACCTGATGCCAACATAGGGTTACCACTCCCTAGTTGATGCCAATATAGGGTCATCACTCCCTAGTTGATTCCAGTATAACCTGATGCCAATATAGGGTCACCACTCCCTAGTTGATGATTTTCCAACATAGGGTCTCCACTCCCTAGTTGATGCCAGCATAACCTGATGACTTTTCCAACATAGGGTCTCCACTCCCTAGTTGATGCCAGCATAACCTGATGCCAACGTAGGGTCACCACTCCCTAGTTGATGCCAACATAGGGTCTCCACTCCTTAGTTGATGCCAGCATAACCTGATGCCAGCATAACCTGATGGTTTTCCAACATAGGGTCTCCACTCCCTAGTTGATGCCAGCATAACCTGATGACTTTTCCAACATAGGGTCCCACTCCCTAGTTGATGCCAGCATAACCTGATGACTTTTCCAACATCGGGTCCCACTCCCTAGTTGATGCTAGTATAACCTGATGACTTTTCCAACATAGGGTCCCACTCCCTAGTTGATGCCGACATAATTCGATGATTTTCCAACATAGGGTCCCACTCCCTAATTGATGGCAGCATAACCTGATGACTTTTCCAACATAGGGTGCCACTCACTAGTTGATGCCAGCATAACCTGATGACTTTTCCAACATAGGGTCGCGCTCCCTAGTTGATGCCAGCATAACCGGATGACTTTTCCAACATAGGGTCCCACTCCCTAGTTGATGCCGGCATAACCCGATGATTTTCCAACATAGGGTCATACTCCCTAGTTGATGCCGGCATAACCCGATGATTTTCCAACATAGGGTCCTAGTCCCTAGTTGATGCCAGCATAACCTGATGATTTTCCAAAGTAGGTTCTCACTCCCTAGTTGATTCCAGCATAACCTGATGATTTTCCAACATAGGGTCCCACTCCTAGTTGATACCAGCATAACCTGGTGGTTTTCCCAACAATAGGGCCTCCGATCTCTAGTCGTTTCATTTTAGATATAGGGTCTCCACTCCTTAATTTCTTTTTCCCAAGGATACACAATCCTGATTTTATTACTTTTAATAATGAAGTAGTATAAAGTTTTGGTTTCAAATAACTCACGAAATTTTCCTAGTGAAAATTGGGGCAGAAAATTTTGTTCGTTTGTTTGTTTTGGTGTTTGAGCAGGTTATACCTCGAAACACAGGGTTCGAGACGGCCAAAAGAAGAAGTCTAAATCCAGAATAAAATAAAAAGAAGAAAAAGAAAAAGAAGTGAACTCAAAGTACAGAAGCAGAGAAAAGATGTCGACTGCTCAAGACATGATTGAAGTCACAAGCTTTGCATGTCCCTTCTTGATCCGAAAAGTTGAAGAAGAATGAACCAGCACTTGCAGCTAACAAGCATCAAGATTCAGATTAGAGTCCGTAGGAAGAACCAGCCAAGACTCAAGATCAAGCTTCAAAAGGTTTATAGATAGGAATCTTGTAACTCGTAGCTGATAGGCTAAGTTAGTTTAGTTTTTCATTTTGATTTTGGTGTAATAAGGAGCTCAGCAAGCAGAAATGATAATAGGCTATATTCATGTAGTTTAGCGACCATTTACGCCCCAACTTAGCTATGCTTTATTGTTATATGAAGGTTAAATGACAACAAGTAGCTCTAATTATGAATTTTGTGCTTTGCAGGAGCAAGTCTTGATTATGAGGACATTGAACAATGTTTGGAGCTAATTTGGAGCAAGGAAATCCAATCGGAGGTGAACGCGTGTGAAAGAAGAAGAAAACAAGTAGAAAACAGCTGAACTTCACGAGCGCGGGCCAAGCACGGGCGCGCTCCAACCGCGCTCGTCAGGCAGAATAGAACGCGATATGCGCGGCCCAAGAGCGATCCAAGCGCGGCCGCGCTCGTCACCTCGAGGAAAATTATTTTCAGGGGTAATTTCGTAACTTCGGGGGCAACTCTCCTTAACATATAAGAAGTCCAGGTCGCCCAAAGAGAGGGTATCAAGGTTTTTGAAGGATTATTGAAGGCAAGAAGAGGCAAGAGGCAAGCGGAAGATTCGACATAGATTTTTACCTTTCTTCCTCTTCTTTTGATCATTAATGATGAATTCTACTGTTGTGATTGTGAAAACGATTATGCGTAGCTAAACATTTAATCTAGGGTTTTGATGGAACCTCTTAGAGGATGAATTTCTGATATGTTAATATAGATTTGCCTTAATAATTTCTCTGTTTGTTCAACTATATTGTGATTGCTGTTGATTGAAGGGCCCTCAATCGGCTGTGCCTATTTAGTATGCATTACTCGGGAGAGGGTGTATATTTAGGTAGTTGTTGAAAAACACCACTCCTAACGTATATGAGGGATCAATACGAAGGGTTTAAAGGTGGGACTAGGGATAACGAAACCTTGGGTGCGATCTAAGTGAGCTGTAACTAAGGCCAACTAGCGTAATTCGGGAGAATATGTCTAGTATATTGTAGTAGTTACTCGGGAGAGAGTTACGACAGTCAAAGTGCTCATGATCGATAGAGAAGATTTAGGCAAATTTATAGCAAACATAGCGGAAAGGATTCCGACAAGAGGGGAAATCATAACCTTAGACCATTCTCATTCTTGCTTACAATCAGTCTATAGCTAGTCTTAATTTACTGCAATTTTATTACACAATATCTAGTTAATAAACACCCAAATTGTTAATCAAATATCTCTGAATATTGAATACGTGAATTTCTGTGAGTCCAATAGCTGTGATTGATAGGTTAGTTCCCTGTGGGATTCGACTTCGGACTTGTTAACCGGAATATATTTGCAGCGACCGCTTTGTCTTTTTTTTTATAAGGCATAGTTGGGCGTGATCAAATTTTGGCGTCGTTGCCGGGTAATTAACGGTGTTATTGATTGCAGTTAAAAAGAAGCGCATAAATTGTTAGTGTAGTCAATTTTCTTCAATTTAAACTGATCATTGAAAGTCTAACGTTTGTAGTCGTGGTTGTCACAGGTGCATGCCTAAAAACTCCTCAAGAACTGGAGAGTTGTTCGAAGCATTATCAGATCCTGAGAAGGTGTTCAAGGCATTGAACCGTGCAAACAGGGAAGGCAAACAACAACAAAACTCAATCGAAGGAATTGAGCCAGACATGGAAGATGGTAATCTAAACAACAGGGACAACGTGAATGACCCAAATGATCAGGGTGTGGCATCTCTTGTGCCAGAAGCAGCACTATATGACTGGGCACAACCCACAACTGACAACTTAGCAACTGCTATTGTAGTCCCCCAGATACAAGCAGACTCATTCCAGATCACAAATAACATGCTACATATGTTGCGGAACAAGGGACTATTCTCTTGGTCATATGTTGAAGATCCTCAGCAACATCTAAAGAACTTCCTCTCAATCTGTGCCACGCAGAGACAGCACAATATCACACCGAAAGCAATACGTTTGTTGTTGTTTCCGTTCTCAGTGACAGGAGCAGCCCAGACTTGGCTTAATTCACTCCCCATCAACTCCATCAGTACTTGGGAGGAATTAGTCAAGCAATATTTGAGCAAATTTCATCCACCCAACAAAACTGCTTAACGAAATTGATGAGATCTTGAGCTTCAAACAGAGACCCACTGAGACGCTACATGAAACGTGGGAGAGATTCAAGGGTCTGCTGGTTGCATGTCCACATCATGGTATCTTAGAGCAGATGTTGGGGCAGAGATTTTACATGGGTCTAGCAGATACTTTGAAAGCTAATGTTGATGCTTCAGCAGGTGGAGCATTTTTGATCAAGACATTCAGAGAGAGCAAGATCCTGCTTGACAATATGGCACAAAACTCAGGATGGACAACAAGGAACGCTCCAATCACTCCCGTGGTTCACTTAGTGGCTCTAGACCCAGCTAACTCCATAGCTGAAAATATGGCTACTTTGATGACACAAATGAGCATCCTAACCAAAAAGGTGGAAGAATCAGGCCAGAAATAGCAGGTACACATAGTTGATGCAACTAATGGGGGTCTATGCACATCATGCATTAATCAGCCATATGTCTGCTCATGGAGTGCTGAAGGTGAGAATCAACAATATCAGGAGAACATGAATTATGTGGCTAGCTACGGGGGACCGAGACCAGGTGGTCAGAATTGGGGTCAGCAAAATCAACAATACAGACCAGCTCAGCAGTAGTACAATAACAACAATAATCATGGGACTATGCGACCACAGGGGCAAACGGTGCCTTACCAAAGGCAACAAGGGTACAACCAGCAAAATCAGTAGCAGACTTATCAACAACCTCCACAACAACAGATTGTAAGACATGAAGATGGGTTTGCTAAACTCGAGGGTATGATGCAACAAGTGATTGGGTCCACTGGAAAGCCAGCTGACAGAGTAGACTTACATGACTCAGCGATCAAAAATATTGAGATCCAGTTAGGACAGATCTCCATGGCCCTAAATAATCATCCTCATGGGACGTTACTTGCAAACACCCAAATCAATCCAAAAGAGCAGGGCCCGAAGCAGCTGATGGCAGTGAGTCTCCGAAATGGTAGAGACTTAGATCTGGAGCAAGAAATTGCTCATGAAAGCAGGCCGACCGAGATACTGGTGCTAGTACCCATTGAGATAGATGATTCAGCAGGTTTAACTGAGGTGACGGTACAAAATGCGCAAGAAAGCACCAACAAGGAAGTTGTGGTTGAGAAAGAGACTGAAGCTGCACCGGAACCGATAGTAGAAGCAGTGCCTGAACAAGAGAAAACCCAAATTACAGGGAAGAAGCGACCTCCAACACCATTCCCACAAAGGTTGGCTAAGTATCAAAAAGATGAGCAGTACAAGAAATTCTTGGAGATGTTGAAGCAAATTCAAGTAAACATCCCATTGATTGATGCTCTAAAGGAAATGCCTGGGTATGCAAAGATGATGAAGGACTTGATGTCCCGCAAGTTTGACTTCCAAGACTTGGCCACGGTTACACTGACTCAGACCTGCAGTGCTGTTGTGACGAGACCCATAGCTGAGAAGCTGTCTGACCCAGGGAGTTTCACAATCCCTTGCACAATAGGCAACTTAGCATTTTCTAAGGCACTATATGAACTGGGAGCAAGCATAAACCTTATGCCCCTAGCTATCTACAAAAGGCTAGGCATTGGAAGAGCTAGACCCACGTCTATGCTACTATAACTGGCTGACCGAACTGTGAAAAGGCCCTCTGGTATTCTAGATGATGTATTGGTACAGGTTGGGAAGTTTGTGTTTCCAGCAGATTTTGTCATCCTTGACTGTCGGGTTGACGAGGAAATTCCCATAATTTTGGGAAGACCATTCTTGGCCACTAGGAGAGCTCTAATTGATTTTGAAACTGAGGAGCTCAAAATGTGATTAAACGATGAAGAGATAACATTCAACGTGCAAAAATCTAAGCGCAGACCCAGTGAATTTTCCAATTGCTCTCTAATAGATGCGGTGGATGTAGTGTTGGAGGAGGACGATGCAGCATTGAACCTTAAAGACCCTCTAGCAGCTTGTCTCATGAACTTAGACGAAGCTAATGGTGAAGACCTGGCAGAGTGGGTATTTTCTCTTGAAGGCCAAAGTTTTGGGAAAAAGGAGCTTGAATTTGAGCCTTTGCACTTGGAGGAAAGAAAAACTCCTCCAGCTAAGCCGTCAATAGAAGAGCTACCAAAGCTGGAACTGAAGCCATCGCCATATCATCTCGGGTATGCATTCTTAAGACCTGACTCAACTCTACCTGTTATTATCTCATTGATTAGGTCGCAGCGGACTCAACCTTTGGAAGAGTGGGCGCTAACACTTTTACCCAATAGTGGTATCGGGGTCAATTTCTACAGGGAGCTAGGAAGGGAGTTAGATATTTGTTTAGCCTAGAAATGCGAGTTTGCTTCTAATTGATCTTCTATCATTTTTGGGTTTTTCTTTGTGATTATCAACTACAATTTAACAACTACTACTTTTAACTAAATTATGCTAAGATATTAAGTCTAAGTTGTATGCAAGATGGAGAAAGGCACTAGGGTCGTGGCATTTACCTAGGTGGTCAACTAACGGATAGAGATTCCTAATACGAGAATGATGATTATGGGGCTTATGATATAACCGTTGCACGATAGCACTCACTCTCACACCTCTCGGTAGAGAAAATGATTTTGCCCAATTGACTCTCTCGAGACCAATTGGGTAGGCTAACAAACCAAGCAACTTAGGGTTCAAGTTGGGTAATTGCTCTCTCGAGGTTTTACCCGTTAATTGGAACTACTATTCTCATAGGTCCATCCTAATTCCTTGTTGGGTTAATTTTGGAGTCTTAGACACTCTTTCTCAAGAAGGGTCAAAACTCACAAAGCTAGACTTAGTGTTTGCAACCACCAAATCCAAGTGAAAACATAAAAATAACCCAAATATCAAACACCCAACATCATTCAAGCATTAAACAATCATACCCATTAATTACCCACACTAGGGTTGAGCCACAACCCTAGCTTATGGGTTTAGCTAGCCATAATAACAACAGAAATTGAAGGAGAAATAGATAAAATGAACATATTAATTAACTAGAAGGTAAAACCACAAGAATCCACGTTAAACACAATGAAAAATGCCCAAAATAGGCTAACACTTTTGTCTCACGAGTGCAGCAGCTGTTCTGTATCTAATCCGTACCCTAAAAAATGGCAAATATTCTATTTATACTAAGTTAAGAAAAACCGGACAAAAATACCCCTGCGGGGTCTGTGCGGTCCGCACGATGATGACACGCGGCCGCACTGGGTTGCTTTACTTTTGAGACTTGCTTTCTGAAGATGTTGACGCGGACCGCACAATGATGAAGTGCGGCCGCATGATGACTGGCGCGGACCGCGTGAACTTGTAGTGCGGCCGCATGAGTGGCTTGTGATGGTCTCTGAACTTCTGTGGCGCGGCCGCGTGAACTTGTAGCGC
>NW_017673605.1:0-700 GCF_001879085.1 Nicotiana attenuata
GCAAGAAGTTCACATCATATGAGGTAAAATACACTCAACTCGAGAGTACGTGTTGTGCTTTAACCTGGGTAGCGCAAAAGTTGAAACATTACTTGTCAGCATATACTACCTATCTCATCTCTCGGTTGGACCCATTAAAGTATATATTTCAAAAGCCCATGCCCACAGGGAGGCTAGCGAAATGGCAAATCTTGCTCACGGAATTTGATATTGTCTACGTGACTCGGACTGCAATGAAAGCACAGGCGTTGGCTGATCATCTAGCTGAGAATCCCGTTGATGATGAATATGAGCCTTTGAATATATACTTCCCGGACGAGGAGATAATGCATGTTGAAGAATTAGGACAGGTCGAGAAGCCGGGATGGAAACTTTTCTTTGATGGAGCTGCCAATGCCAAGGGTGTCGGAATAGGAGCAGTACTGATTTCCGAGACAGGGCAACACTACCCTGTCACTGCTCAACTTCGTTTCTATTGCACCAATAACATGGCTGAATACGAAGCATGTATCCTGGGATTGAGGTTGGCCATAGACATGGGTGTCCAGGAAATCTTGGTCATGGGTGACTCGGATCTTCTTGTACACCAGATTCAGGGAGAATGGGAGACACGAGATTTGAAGCTCATACCATACCGGCAGTGTTTGCATGAACTCCGTCAGCGGTTTCAATCAATAGATTTCAAACACATTCCAAGGAT
>NW_017673605.1:5080-127298 GCF_001879085.1 Nicotiana attenuata
TGGGCCAATTTCCAATTCGATTCCCAAGCCCCAAATCCAGACCCACCCCCCATGCCCTGTCCACACCCAGCCCAAACCCATGTTCCTACCCGGTCCACCCTCTCCCAAACAAAACGACACCGTTCAGTGTCATGTGATCCTGGCCGTCGAGGATCTTTGATCCTACGGCCAGGAACTCGGTTTAAAAATTCATACTATAACCTGTCCAAACGCACCCCCCCTACCCCCCTCGTCTCCCGTCTCTCACCCCCAACCTTAGAGATTCTCAGGCCACCACCCTCCGCCGCTGTCCGCCGCCGGAAATCGCCTACGGCGGCGGCGGAGTTCCAATCGCCTCCAAATTAACACCCTTGAATCCTCTTCCCCTCCTCTTTCCATATTTGGCCTTAGATTCACTCAAAACACCGTCGAACTGCTCGAATATTGGATCAAAAAAAAAAGCTCCGGCCAAGACGCAAAGTCATCCAAATCCAACCAAATGAACACCCTAGGGCCGCCCTGTTCTCCTCTTTCAAACCCCCCAAACCCTGTCCTTCGAATCCAACCAGAAATGCTCGAATATTGATTTGAAATTTTCCGGCCAAAACGCCACTATTCCCAAATGCCACCCAATTAACACCATAGGCTTGCATTAACCCTCTCATCCCGAATTCCCAAGCCATATTCCTCAAATCTCTCCAGAATCGTTCGAATATTAAATCGAAGTTTTTCGGTGAAACCCTAATTTGCCTAAAAATTACCAAATTGGTAATCCATGGTCTCCTCATCCTCCTCACGAAGAATCCATCAGTGGCAAGGGTCAAACATCACCAAAACTGGTCGAATTTTATTTTTAAAATGTGTCGAGCCGTGTCAGTGAGTTTTCCTTCTCAGTTTTGTTATTCTTGTTTTCTTTAGCCTTGTTTCTTATTAGTTGGGTTCATGCTATTAATTACGTTTGTTTTAATCTCTACATGCCTCTGATTTTGTTTTAGTCTGGTTCAATCCCAATCTAATCGTTGTTCTATTAGAATAAGTGTCTAGGTTAACTCATGATTTTAGTAATTGTTTTCTGCCTTGTTATCATAATTGTCTCAAGTTCCCATTGAATTGTTTCTTACTGATTTTTCTCTAATTCAGTACCGTTGATTGTGATTGGTGGTTTGTGTTAGCTGTTAGCATAGTGTTATGTTGATTACTGTTTGTTAATTGATATAATAATAAGAGTTTGGATAGGGATTACATTTTCTCAGCTAAAATTCATGTTTTCGTTAGTTGACCATGGTTTAATCAGGGCTGGGGGTAGGTTAGTGATTCTAGGAATAAGCTAAGGGCAATTAGGGTAGTTCAGGGGCTTGGAATCTATTAAAAACTGAAATAAGAAGTTCTAGAACCCTCTAGAATGGGTCTAACTTGGAATTTTAGGAAAACATGGTGTGCTTACTTGTGTAACAAGTTAATAACTGAAGGACTAAGCTGAAAATAAGTGAGGACTAATATGCAAAAACTGAAATCTGAGGCTGCACCTTATTTTGCCTATAAAAAGGCATCACCAAGGCCTTAACGGAGGAGTTTTTTTTTGGGGAGCCTCTGAAAAATTCCCTTCCCAAAAATAGTTCTAAGTTTCCTAAAAGCTAATTTGGATTCAAAAGTAAACTCCAGATTTGAAGCTCTTTCTTTCATCTTAGAAAAAATTCGAAAAAAAAAAAACAAACACAGAAAATTACAAAAAAAAAATAAAAATACAAACAACTGTTCTATTGAAATCCTGTGGATTAATTGAATAGATCTTCCTGAAATTGATACTGTTTGATTGTTGGAAGTCAAGGTCTACGCTGGTTTGCTATTTTTTGAGTCGACTTGGAGTGACGTTAAGGCTATTTGGTTTGAAATTGAATATTGGGTTTCAATTGCACTTAAATCTGGGCTGTGTGTCTACTGATAATCTGTTGATCTGCTGCGTGTGAGCTGTTGCTAATATTTCCTCCTTTCACTTTGTCAAAATCCAGGTACACATTTGGACTACCTCGATGTAGATTCTCCTGTCCGGCAATGAAATAAAAATGACATTTCTGCTGTAGTTCCATCATCTTGTCACGTTCATTATTTTAAAACAATGTTCTATGATTTGGCTAACTATACACTGTAACTAAATTGTAAACATTGGAATCAATATAGTTGGACTGGAAATTGTGATTTATTCTAGTTTAGTAGTCCAGTAGCTCGAATTAGAATTAGTGATTACATTTGTGAATAATCTAGCTTCATTTGGATTTCAGTATATCTTTGTGCTTAACTCATTAGATAATCAGTTGTTCAAACGTACAAATACCATATCGAATGCATAATGTTCATCATGTATTGGTGTCACGTTTCAAATGCACTTGATTGACTTGTTAGATTCGTGTTCCCTGGTGTTTTTTTGGGGTTCAGTGTTTAAAATTGTAACCCCATTCAGATTGGGCATCAAGTTGGATTTGAGACTTGAAGTCTCAAGGCGTATCCGCCCACCTATTTGTTGGGCCAGTCATAAGCCCAAACCGTTGAGGGCATTCCCAATTGGTCTGGTCTCCTGCTAGTAACGAGGCCCAAATCTTAAGTGATTCGTGTTAACAGGGGCGGCACTATGCTGTGTTATGGGCTGGCTTCAAGGCCCTGACCTCGAAGCCTCTGTGCCCACACCTGTTTTGGGCTTACTCCGATAATGTATATTTAGCAACAATAATCAGTTAAGTCATTATAGGAGAAAAAAATAAATAAAATTATAGCTACTCTAGGTTTGCCTTTAGACAATAAAACGAGATGAGCCTCGTTACACAAAACAAACAAATGGTGAGGCCCTCGGTCAACGTTATACTAAAAATACTTAGACTCCGGGATAGGCCGTTTAGTGAATTTCACGTCCTTCCCCAAATATTAATAATACTTTAGTCACTTTAGGCGCGTTCTTAACAATATTACGTTCCTAAATTCGGGTGCACATTTATGTGACCAAAATCCAAATCTCAACGAAGTCAAAATACGTTAACAATCACGGGTGCACTGGTGCGACGTGGTTCGAGACGTATCTTCACGACGTTGCAATTCTTAAACAAAAATATATAAAATAAAAGCGGTTTACTAATAAAAGCACATGAGCTAGAACATGTTTTGAAATCAGATAAAATCAAATACAATAGTTGGATTAACAGAATTCCTTACTTGGATTTCTGGTTCGCGGACTGTTAAGAGAGTCATAATTTCCTCGGATCGGGGTTCAACCGGTGAATTGGGACACCATAAATCTCCCAAGTGGCCCGGATGTAGCGTAAACAGGAGGTGTGACACATGTAACAACCCGGCCGCGTCGTCTTGAGATTTCTAGCCTCGTTCCCCAATTTTTTGCTCATTTTGTGCTTTATAGCTATTAAGTGACTTGGCAGGGTAGTCAGTTTGAGTCCGGAGGGATTTCGGAATGAATTGAGACACTTAGTCTAGAGGTTGAATGCTTAAGTTGAAACGGTTGACCGGATGTTGACTTATGTGTAAATGGCCCGCAATAGACTTTTGATGGTTCCGTTAGCTCCGTTGGGTGATTTTGAACATAGGAGCCTGTCCGGACTGTGATTTGGAGGCCTATAGTTGAGTTAGGCTTGAAATGACAAAAGTTGTAAATTTGAAAGTTTGACATAGAATGGATTTTATGGATACCAGGCTCAGATTAGGGTTCCGGCAGTTGGAATAGGTCAGTGGTGTCATTTGTTACTTGTGTGCAAAATTTGGGGTTAATATGACGTGATTTGATAGGTTTCGGCGTCGTTTATTGATGTTGGATTTCCTTAATATCATTAGGCTTGAATTGGGATGCGATTCATCTTTTTAATGTTGTTTGATGTGATTTGTAGGCTCGACTAAGTTCGTAAAATTTTTAGGACTTATTAGTATGTTTGGTCAAGGTCCCGATGGGCCTCCGGTTGATATGGGATTGTTAACAGATCGAAATTGAGACTTAGTGCATTGCTGAAGCTGGGAGTCTACTGGTGTAATCGCACCTGCAGAGCTTCGATCGCAGGTACGAGCTCGCAGGTGCGGGCTGTGTTACGCAAATTCGAGTTTTGGAGGGGAGTATGCAGTGGTCGCAGGTGGGAGGGAATTTCCGCATCTGCGTGGCCGCAGATGCGGCGATGTGAGATGGGTCCGCAGAATAGGCTTGGTAGCCGCAGAAGCGAGTCCACAGGAGCAGATTCAAGGACCGCATAAGCGGGGGAAATCATAGAAGTGGAAGTTTGCGCTTCTGCAGCGCAGATGCGGTTAAGTGTCCGCAGAAGCGGAAAGGCTGGACAGAAGATATAAATTCAAGGGTTCGCAACTTTGCTTCTTTTTCAAACATTTCAAGCTCGGGATTGGGCGACTTTTGAGAGGGATTTCGAAGGGATTCTTGAGGTAAGTCCCTTGTGCTCATTTTTATTCAATAATCATGTTTCCCCATTAATTTTTCCACCTAGATTGTGTGGTTTCGAGGTGTAAATTCAGTGTTTGAGGCTAGGGATTTGGAGAGTTTGATTTGGGGATTTGAGTGACGATTTGGTGTCAGATTTTGGTAAATTTTGTATGGTTGGACTCGTGGTTTAATAGGCTTCGGTTTTTTTTTTTCGGGTTTCGAGACGTGGGCCCTAGGCCGGCTTTTAAGTCAATTTTTGACTTTTGATTAATAACTTAGTATTTTCTTATGGAATTGATTCCTTTAGCCTGTGTTGATTGTATCGAACTGTTTGTGGATAGATTCGAGGCATTTGGAGGCCGATTCACTAGGCAAGGGTATGTTGGAGTAGAGATTTGCACGGTTTGAGTTAAGTAACAGTTCTAAATTTTGTTCTGAGGGTATAAAACCCCGTATTATGTGCCATGTGATTGATATGAGGTGACACACATGCTAGGTGACGGGCGTGTGGGTGTGCACTGTAGGAATTGTGACTTGGTCGAATTCCATGAAGCTGTATAGTTGAAGAATGCCATAACATGTTTCATTGATTTATGCCATGATTGGCTTGTTATAATGATTTGGCTAAAGGAGCCCCTCCGGAGTCTGTACATTCTCCTAGTGAGCGCAGGTACGTACTGAGTACGAGTGCCAAGTGACTGAGAGGAATGGGTGACTGTGAGGAATGAGTGATTGAGAGGTTAGAGTGAATGGGGGGACTGAGTGACTGTTGCTCTGAGAGGATGCATTTGACTTCATTACTTTTGCACTTCAGCTTTCATATATCACTGTCTTGTAATTTCTAAGAGATATTATATTCTATCTCACTTGAACTTGACTTGAATTGACTGTTTTGGCCTTAATTGTCGAACTTGAAAGTATTCTTACCTTCCTATGCCGAATTACTGTAATTGAACTATATGTGAAGCTCGTCACTAGTTTCAGTCCTTATTTAGTCTTGTTACTTACTGAGTTGGTTGTACTCACGCTACACCCTGCAGTTCGTGTGTAGA
This sequence comes from Nicotiana attenuata, assembly GCF_001879085.1. Classification (NCBI taxonomy): domain Eukaryota; kingdom Viridiplantae; phylum Streptophyta; class Magnoliopsida; order Solanales; family Solanaceae; genus Nicotiana; species Nicotiana attenuata. The sequence continues at coordinate 10,532 of NW_017673605.1, forward strand.
TCCAGGTGTTTCCGGATACAGTTGGTGTTGATTTCTTGAGCAGCTCGATCATTGGAGATTCTAAGGTAGCTGCCTGGCGTTCGCAGACCTTTTCTCTCCTTCCCTATATTCCTTCTTATTGTATTTAGTTTCAGACTATCATAGATAGTATTTTCCAGACTTGTGATGTATAGATGCTCATGCACTTTATGACTCCACGAATTTCAGGAACTTCTGCGTTGAGTTTTTTGATTCGATCTTGCTTATGAGAACTTTCATTATTCAAACTGCTTCTACTCATCATCTGTTAAAAGTGTTGGAAATATTATGAAATGTTAGCTTGCCTAGTACCACTTAAGGCGCCATCACGACAGCTTAGATTTTGTGTCGTGACAAGTTGGTATCAGAGCCCAGGTTACCTAGGTCTCACGAGTCATTGCGTATCGGTACTGAGACGTCTGTACCTATATTCGAGAGGTTGCCGAACCCTCAGCAAACTTCACATTCTTGAATATGTCATGCGGATTTGTTGATTCCGGTAACTAAGCTTTTGTATTTTATTCTCTTACAGATGGTGAGGACACGTGCTACCGGGTAGGACGTACATCCACCAACACCACCAGCTAGGGCCATGAGAGGCCGAGGTCACGGTAGCAGCCGTGGTAGGGGCAGGGGTGCAGCCCGTACAACAGCTAGAGTAGCACTTGGAGACCCACATGTTGCTCCAGTTCAGGAGCAGGTACCAGATACGGTTGCGCCAGTGGGGCAGACTTAGGCACCGGTTGTGCCCATTGTGATTCCAGTCCTTCAGGTGGCCTTCGCTCAAATTTTGCTCTGTGCACCAACCTTGCTCAGGCGGTCTCTATTTTGGCCGCAGCAGCCACTTCTCTGGCAGGGGGAGGTACTCACACACCCGCCATCCGTACTTCGGAGTAGGTGATGCAGGGACTCCAGACACCAGGGGTACTACCAGCCCAGCCGATTGCACCTGCTCAGGCCCAGGTGGGTCCCGTTATGGCTGATAATGAGCAGAGAAGACTAGAGAGATTTGGGAGGCTTCAGCCTCCATTATTTAGAGGGACTGAGTTAGAGGGTTCATAGGGCTTTTTGGATAAGTACTAGTAGGTCCTTCGCACGACGGGTATTCTGGAGACCAGTGGGGTATCGTTCACTAGATTTTAGTCCATTGGGGCTGCCTTCAGATTGTGAAAGGCTTATGAGAGGTGTACGCCGGTCGGTGCAGCACCACTTTCATGGCAAGCGTTCTCCATTCTCTTTTTGGAGAAGTTCGTGCAATAGTCCCGCAGGGAGGAGCTCTGTGACCCATTACGAGATGAGGTTTTTAGAGTTGGCTCGTCATGCAATTTGGTTGCTTCCCACTGATAGGGAGAGGATTATGAGGTTCATTAATGACCTCACATATCAGCTGCTCTTGCTTATGACTCGAGAGAAGGTATCTAGTGCTACTTTAGATGAGGTGGTTAACATTTCTCGACAGATAGAGATGGTTGGTAGTTAGGAGCGTGAAGAGAGGGAGGCCAAGAGGCCTCGAGGTTTAGGTTGTTTCGGTGGTGTTCCTTCTAGAGGGCAGTCCTACCACAGCAGGGGTCATCCTTATAGGCTCGATCAGATGGCTTGTCAAGTTCACCGCGGTGCATCATCCAGCCATGATTCATACAATGCTTGTCACGGTCAGTCATCTCTTAGTGCCCTTCCAGCTAAGAGTTCGTCCCGTGCTCCAACAGCTCAAGGTTAATCTATTCTAGGTCCTTCTAGCAGCTATCCCGGCAATCAGGGCCCCCTTCAGTCCCCACAACTAGCACCGGGGAGTTGCTTCGAGTGTGGGCAGTTTGGGCATATGTGGAGGCAATATCCTCATCGTCAGGAGGTCTAGTGCAGCAGAGGAGTCAGATTGCGACTTCCGCTCCAGTTACTTCGTCACCCACCCACCCAGCTCGAGGAGGAACCCAAGCAGCTAGAGGCACCCTAAAGGGGGAGGTCGATCAAGTGGTGGTCAGGCCCGATTCTATGTCATTCCTGTCAGACTAGATGTTGTTGCTTCAGATGCGGTGATCATCGGTATTGTCTCAATATTCCACAGGGATGCTTCTGCATTATTTGACCCTGGTTCCACTTATTCGTATGTATCATCCTATTTTGCTCATTATCTGGATATGCCCCTTGAGTCCTTAGTTTAATCTGTTCATGTATCTACGCAGTGGCCGATACTATTGTTGTGGATCTTGTATATCGATCATGTGTAGTGACTACTGGGGGACTGGAGACTAGAGTTGATCTCTTACTACTTAGTATGGTTGATTTAGATGTGATATTTGGTATGGATTGGTTGTCTCCATGTCATGTTGTTCTAGATTGTCACGCTAAGACCGTGACGTTGCACATGTCGGGGTTGTCAAGGATTGAGTGGAGAGGTTCTCTAGACTATCTTCCCAGCAGAGTGATTTAATATTTGAAGGCCCAGCGGATGGTTGGGAAGGTTGTTTATCTTATCTGGCGTTTGTGAGGGATGTTGGTGCTGATACTCCTATTATTGATTCTTTTTCGGTGGTGCAAGATTTTCTGGATGTGTTTCCTACAGATCTGTCGGGAAAATGCTGTCCGACAGGGATATTGACTTTGGTATTGACTTGGTGCCGGGCACTCAACCCATTTTTATTCCACCGTATCGTATAACACCAGCTGAGTTGAAGGAATTGAAAGAGCAACTTCATGAACTTCTTGATAAGGGTTTTATTAGGCCTAGTGTGTCGCTTTGGGGTGAACCAGTTCTGTTTGTGAAGAAGAAGGATGATACTCTGCAGATGTGCATTGATTATAGGGGGTTTAACAAAGTTACAATCAAGAACAAGTATCCTTTGCTGTGTATCGATGATCTATTTCACCAGCTTCAGTGAGCGAGAGAGTTCTCTACGATTGATTTGAGGTCTGGGCTAGTTGAAGATTTGGGACTCGGATATTCTAAAGACATCATTGAGCACCCGTTATAGTCATTATGGGTTCCTTGTGATGTCTTTTAGGTTGACCAACACCCCAGCAACATTCATGCATTTGATGAACAATATATTTCAGTCGTATCTCGACTCGTTTGTCATAATATTCATTGATGATATCGTGGTGTAGTCTTGTAGCCAGGAGGAACATGCCTAGCTTTATTCCATGTTCTCCAAGTGTGAGTTTTGGCTCAGTTCAGTGGCGTCCTTGGGGCACGTGGTGTCTAGTAAGGGGGTTCAAGCGGGTCCAAAGAAGATAGATGCGGTTAAGAGCTGGCCCAGACCATCCTCAGTTACAGAGATTCAGAGCTTTCTCGGCTTGGATGGTTATTATCATCGCTTCGTGGAGGGTTTCTCGTCTATTGCATTGCCTTTGACCAAATTAACCCAAAAGGGTGCTACTTTCAGGTGATCGGATGAGTGTGAGAAGAGCTTGTAGAAGCTCAAGACTGCCTTGACCACAACTCCAGTTCTAGTTCTGCCTTCAGTTTCAGGCTCTTATACAATGTATTGTGATGCTCCTCGGATTGGTATTGGGTGTGTCTTGATGTAGGAAGGTAGAGTGATTGCCTATGCTTCGCGCCAGTTGAATCCCCATGAGAATAACTACCCTGTCCATGATTTGGAGTTGGCTGCCATCGTTCATGCATTGAAGATTTGGAGGCATTATCTCTACGATGTGTCTGTTTGGGTATTTATGAATCATCAGAGTCTCTAAAACTTGTTTAAACTAAATGATCTAAATTTGAGGCAGTAGAGATGGTTGGAGCTGCTAAAGGATTATGATATCACCATTTGTATCATCCCGGGAAGGCCAATGTGGTGTCCAATGCCTTTAGTAGGAAGGCGGTGAGTATGGGTAGCCTTGCATTCATTCAGGTTGGTGAGAGAACTCTTGAAGTTGATGCTCAGGCGTTGTCCAACCACTTTGTGGGGTTAGATGTGTTGGAGCCCAGTCGGGTTCTAGCTTGTGTGGTTTCTCGGCCTTCCTTATATGATCGCATCAAAGAGCGCCAGCATGATGATCTACATTTGCTTGTCCTTAAGGACGTGGTTCAATACGGTGATGCAAGAGATGTTACTATTAGGGATGATGGGGTGTTGAGGATGCAGGGTCGGATTTGTGTGCCTCATGTAGATGGGCTACATGAGTTGATTCTTGAGGAGGCCCACAGTTTGCAGTATTCCATTCATCCAAGTGCCGCAAAGATGTACCAGGACTTGAGGTAACATTATTGGTGGAGAAGAATGAAGAAGGACATAGTGGGGTTTGTAGCTCGGTGCCTTAACAGCCAGCAGGTTAAGTATGAGCAACAGAGATCAGGTGGATTGCTTCAAAGGCTAGAGATTCCAGAGTGGAAATGAGAGCGTATCACCATGGATTTTCTAGTTGGATGCTCCCACGGACTTCGAGGAAGTTTAATGTTATTAGGGTGATTGTGGATCGGCTGACCAAGTCCACACACTTCATTCTAGTTGGGACTACTTATTCTTCGGAGCGGTTGGCTTAGATTTACATCCACGAGACCGCCTTCAAGGTGTGCCTGTGTCCATTATTTCAAATCGGGGCATGCAGTTTACATCGCAGTTTTGGAGAGCCGTGCAGCGAGAGTTGGGCACCCTGGTTGAGTTGAGTACAACATTTCATCCACAGACGGACGGACAGTCAGAGCGCACTATTCCGATATTGGAGGACGTGCTACGCGATTCTGTCAATGATTTCGGGGGTTCATGGGATCAGTTTCTGCCACTCGCACACTTTCCCTACAACAACAGCTACTACTCGAGCATTCAGATGGCTCCTTATAAGGCTTTATATGGGAGACGGTGTCGATCTTCGGTGGGTTGGTTAATGCCGAGCGAGTCTAGGCTATTGGGTACTAACATAGTGTAGGATGCTTTCGACAAGGTTAAATTGATTCGGGATCGGCTTTGCATGGTACCGTCTAGACAGAAGAGTTACACCGATAGGAAGGTTCATGATGTTGCTTTCATGGTTTGGGAGAAGGTTCTGTCAAGGTTTCACCCATGAAGGGTGTTATGAGATTTGAGAATAAGGGCAAGTTGAGCCTTCGGTATATTGGGTCGTTTGATGTGCTTCAGAGGATAAGAGAGGTGGCTTATAAGCTTGACGTGCCACCTAGTTTGTCGTGTGTGCATCCGGTATTTCATGTTTCTATGCATTTCAAGAATGTGGGTGATCCGTCTCATATTTTGAATTTTAGCATGGTTCAGTTGGATGGTAAAGTATGATGTGCAGCCGGTGGCCATTTTAGATCGGCATGGGTCGAAAGTTGAGGTGGAAGAACATAGCTTCAGTAAAGGTGCAGTGGAGAGGTCAGCTAGTTGAGGAAACTATTTGGGAGACCGAGCAGGAGACGCGGAGAATATGTGCACACCTATTTGAGACTCCAGGCACGTTTCTAAACCCGTTCGAGGATGAACATTTGCTTAAGAGGGGAATGATGTAACGATCCGGCCGGTCGTTATGAGAGTTGTAGCCCTGTTCACCCATTTACTGCTCATTTTGTGCTTTATACCTGTTATGTGACTTGCCCGAGAAGTCAGTTCGGTTCCAGAGGGATTTTTGAATAAATAGAGACACTTAGTCTCAATGTTGAAATCTTAAGTTGAAATGGTTGACCGGATATTGACTTATATGTAAACGACCCCGGAATGGAATTTTAATTGTTCCGTTAGCTCCGTTGGGTAATTTTGGACATAGGAGCATGTCCGAATTTTGATTTGGAGGTCTATATTTGAATTAGGCTTGAAATGGCAAAAGATGGAAATTTGAAAGTTCGACCGTGAGTGGATTTCTGAATACCAGGCTCGGATTGAGGTTCCGGGAATTGAAGTAGGTATGTGGTGTCATTTGTGACCAGTGTGCAGAATTTGGTGTCAATCGATCGTGATTTGATAGGTTTCGGCGTCATTTGTAGAAGTTGGATTTCCTTAGTCTCATTAGGCTTGAATTGGGGTACGATTCGTGTTCTTGATGTTGTTTGATGTGATTTTAAGGCTTGACTAAGTTCGTATCATGTTTTAGGACTTGTTAGTATGTTTGGTCGAGGTCCCGAGGGCCTCGGTTAGATTTCTGATGGTTAACGGATCGAAATTAAGACTTAGTGCATTGCTGAAGCTGGGAGTGTGCTGGTGTAATCGCTCCTATGGAGCTTTGATCACAAGTGCAAGCTCTCATATGCGAGCTGTGTTACGCAGATGCGATTTTTGGATGGGAGTGTGTAGTGGTCACAGGTGCGAGGGAATTTTGCACCTACGTGGCCACAGATGAAGCGATGGGAGCGCAGAAGCAGAAATGGAGCTGGGAGCTAGGTCGTAGAACTGGCTTGGTGGCTCGTTGAAGCGAGTCCGCATGAATGGATTCAAGGGCCGCAGGAGCGGGGGAAATCGCATATGCGGAAGTTTGCGCTTCTGCGACGCTGCCGATGCGGTTAAGTGTTCGCGGAAGCGAGAGGCTGGACAGAACATTTAAATTCAAGGGTTCGTGATTTTGCTTTATTTTTAAACATTTGTAGCTTGGGATTGGGCGATTTTGGAAAGGGATTTAGAACGGATTTTTGAGGTATGTCCCTTCTACTTTTTTTTATTCAATAATCTTGTTTCCCCATTTATTATCCCACCTAGATTGTGTGGTTTTGAGGTGTAATTTGAGAGTTGGAGGGTAGGGATTTGGAGAGTTTGATTTGGGGATTTGAGTGCCAATTTGGTGTCGGATTTTGGTAAATTTTGTATGGTTGAACTCGTAGTTGAATGGGCTTTCGGATTTTGTGACATTTATCAACTTCGAGACATGGGCCCGAGGGTTGTCTTTTGAATTGATTTTTGACTTTTGATTAATAACTTAGTATTTTCTTATGGAATTGATTCCTTTAGCACGTGTTGATTGTATCAAACTGTTTGTGGCTAGATTCGAGGCAATTGGAGTCCGATTCGCAAGGCAAGGTATGTTGGAGTAGAGATTTGTGCGGTTTGACGTAAGTAACAGTTCTAAATTTGGTTCTGAGGGTATGAAACCCCGTATTATGTGCCATGTGATTGGTTTGAGGTGACGCACATGCTAAGAGACAGGCGTGTGGGTGTGCACCATAGGAATTGTGACTTGGTCGAATTCCGTGGAACTGTATAGTTGAAGAATATGTTGTTATCCGTACATTCTCCATGTGTTTTAGAAATTGAACTGCAAATCATGTTAGAAATCATGCTTAGACTCTGTTTTGGCACTGTAGGGACCCACAGAGGCCGTGTACATATTTGATTATCTACTTTGTACCGAGTCATAGATTTTACTTGCATATTATATCTCAGTCTCTATTTTATCCTTATTGATACATTATGTCATTTCTGTTTGGGCTGATTATTGTGATTATTGAGAGCCCGGGAGACTGTAGAGGTTGATGACTTAGTGAGGCCGAGGGCCTGATTGTGAGGATATTTATGGGATCGGACTGCATGCCGCAACATATTTCAATATTTTATGCCATGATTGGCTTGCTATTGCTCTTGGGCTGAAGGAGCCCCTCCGGAGTCTGTACACAGTCCCAGTGGGCGCTGGTACCTACTGACTGCGAGTGCCGAGCGACTGAGAGGAATGAGTGATTGTGAGGAATGAGTGATTGAGAGGTTGGAGTGAATGGGAGGACTAAGTGACTGTTGCTCTGAAAGGATGCATTTGACTTCATTATTCTTGCACTTTAGCTATCATATAACACTGTCTTGTTATTTGTGAGAGATATTATATTCCGTTTCTCTTGAACTTGACTTAAATTAACTGTTTTGGCCTTAATTGTCGAACATGATAGCATGCCTACCTTCCTATGCTGAAATTACTGTAATTTAACTGTATCTGTGAATCTCGTCACTACTTTCAGTCCTTATTTAGTCTTGTTAGTTACTGAGGTAGTTGTACTCATGCTACACCCTTCACTTCGTGTGCAGATCCAGGTGTTTTCGGACACGGTGGGTGTCATCCAAGTGTTATCTGTTAAATAAAGTTTAAACTGCTTTAACTCATTTTCTATTGAAAGTGTTGGAAATATGTTTAAATGTTAGCTTGCCTAGTAAAATTTTAAGCGCCATCACGACATGTTAGGATTTTGGGTCGTGACACCAAGGGCTCACGTGAGTTTCAAATTGGTTTATAATTATTTGCTATGTTTGGGATTTAACCGTGATGTAGTCATCGCATTTTCGATGTTCTGCTTGCAAATACGAGGTCCGCATTTCCAGACTTGAGATCTCATTTTCGATAGGGGGTTGGGAAGTCCAGCTTTGCAATTGCCAAGCTGGTGTTTCATTTGCGACCGTCACATTTGTGATTGGAGTGTCACATTTGTGTGGTTAGTGTCGGATTTGGGAGATGTTTTGTGGCATTCGCGACTTATATTGGTCAGGGGTTAGCTCACATTTGCGAATTAAGGACTGCATTTGCGACGGTCTTTGGAGCACCATGTCACAAATGCTATATCTGATGATGGGTTACTAATTGGAATTTTAGCAATTTCTCTCATAGACTTGGAGAGGAGCGATTTTGCTTGGAGATATTCATACAAGACTTTGGGGTAAGTAATTCCTACTCATTTTTGTTATTATTTCAAGTATCTACATGGATTATTAGCATCTATATATTATGTTTTGGGATGAAATTTTGGGGTTTCTTCCCCACAACTTAAAAAAGTGAATATTGAGGTTTGAGCTATGATTTGGACTTGGATTTGAAAACCAAGACCATATTTGGACTCGGGGGTTATGGGTTGTTATGATATACCCTATTGGCTCAGATTTTAACCATGTGTTGACTTTTGTTGGATTTTCGAGAATTGATTAAATATTGAAGCTTTATTTTCTGGAACTGATTCCTATAGCTTTGATTGATGTTACTAAGTTATATTGACAAGGTTCGAGCTGTTTAGAGGTGATTTCTAAGGGAATGGTAATTTTGGGAAGTTTATTTAGGCTTGTTAAGGTAAGTATCTTATCTAATCTTAAGTGAGGGAATACCACTTAGGATTTGACCTTATTTGTCTAATTGAAAATTGTGGAAAGCGACGTATATGCGAGACAATGAGCATATATACGTTTTTATGTATGATTTATGATCGGATTAGGCTTTAGGTTTCTATTATGGCTTGTTTGGACTGTGTGCTTTCCATTATTCATGTTTAATCATTTGTATTACTACGTGAGCTTATCCTTTCATGCTAGAGTTCATGTTTATGATATCTGTTAGTCGGCCAAGATGAGCTAATTGTGGAATTGTTGCTATTTTTATTGATTTAGTCGTAGTCATGTTTATCATAAGCATGCATCCGCACTTTAGTATTGTAATGTCCTTGTGCAACTTATTGATTAATTGCAACATGTCTCTTTTATAATTGATATCTCGAATTGTTATGAAAATTGCACATATGGACATGTTGAGCGGATTGATTTGGTATTTGCACGAGGTATCTTCTGTATGGTTATTGTTGTAATGATGATGCTGTGGCACGATGTCTTTGTTGTTTATTTATGATGATATTGTTACTGTTTCACCTGCAGCTTGTGGATTTGGATCCATCCCTCTAGGGTTGCCCTATCATATTTCTCTTGATGGTGTACATGCGGATTGTGTTAAGTTGATCGAAGCTGGTTAATTCTTATACGGGATCCCCGGATGGTGAGTCTGAGCGTATGGGTAGAATTTTTAACCATGCAGGTGAATTATTTATACCTTGTTACGCATTCTAATTTCTTTTGTGTTAAATTCAAACGTGCAACTCTATGCCTCCGTTATTTGTTGATGACTTGTTAGTCAAGATTAAATTACCCCTGTTGAGTTGGTATCTCATGATTTGATATTTGATGATATTGCATCTCCTTTGTTATAGTCCTTTGATTAGTGAGTATCACATGACATGAACCTCGTCACTACTTCATCGGGGTTAGTTCGATACTAACTGAGTACATGTTGTCCGTACTCCTACTACGCTTCTACATATTTTGTGTATATCGGGGCGTTAGCAGTAGCAAATATCATGCGTGAGCATTGTTGCTGACAGAGAGGACTCAAGGTAGTACTACATGATTGTCCCCAGACACTTCGAGTCCCCTTCCCCTATCTTTCATACTGCTAGTTATATATTCAGACAATATAGTACTATAGCGACATCTCCTTCTATTTAGTTTTAGAGCTTATGCCTTCGTACATCCTGGTTTTGGGAGTTTGATGTTATGGTATCCATGTATTAGTTACTATTGAAGACTTACCCTGTTATTACGTTATTTTAGTCACATTATATCTTGTTTTATTTATTTGAATCTATATTGCATGTTGGCTTAACTAGTCAAGGAGGTTAGGTGTAATCACGACCTTTGATGGGATTTTGGGTCATGACAGAGTTTGTTTTGAGCACTAGGTTCATAGATTCTAGGGGTCAATGAGCAAGTCTGGTAGAGTCTTACAAATCGGTACCAAGACATCTGTACTTATCTTCGAACGACTGCAGGACTATTAGGAAAACTTCTCTTTCTTTCATTCCCAGTAGTGCAGATTTTTTTATCTCAAATTTTAAATCTTTGTTGTTCTATTCTCTCACAGATATATTGATAGGGTTTTGAAATTGGTAAATAAGTGGTCTAGCTTTTATAAATTTATAAAACATGATTGATTAAGGAAAATACTTTGGTTTGAGGAGGGTTATTTACATGATGCTAAAAGGTTTGTAACAAAGCGTGTCTAAATTTACCTTAGATTCAGAGGATTTTCAAAGGGAGAGGTTATTTGTCAAAAATTTCATAAAGGCATTAACTTTTGAAGTTCCAAATTTTTCTTTTGAAAATGAAGCTAAGATATTTTTCTTTCCTTTCTGAAATAAAAATTTTGTCGCTAAGTTCTGCATTTCATAATCTTAAAAGGAAATAAGGGTGAGGGAAATACATAATAGATAGCGAGCAGATTATAACTAGCGAACTAAGGATATACTACTAGCTAATTTCTCTTTTTAAACCCTATATTGTTGAAGTCTTGCCTAATTTCATATGATACTAAAACATGAAAAAAAAGGCACGTGTTCTAATATATGAGCTTTATATACATGAGAGATAAAATAACAATAAAAACATAACAAATACAACTAACATTAAACTAGTAGAAGCGGTAATCTAAATTAACGAGACAGTAATAACGATAAAGGAGTTGAGGGAAAGAGGACTGGACTCTATGATTGGGCCTCAAGAAGTGTAGGCCGAGTAGTAAAGATACGTGAACATGGCTGACTTTGGACTCCTAGACGAGATACAATAAGGCTGGTTTTGGGCCCGAGTTCATCAAGAACTCAGAGGCCCAAATAGATGTACATGTCAAAAGATAAGAAGTTCATTAGACATATATCAATTATATTTAGCACATTCTAACTACAGAACACACTTTGATATACGTGACAAATACATAAACAGATAAATGAAACCATAATCGGATTAATATGGCAGAGGATGAGTTGATGATGCGAGCCTAGTCGGGTAAAATCAGAGAGAACAGAGGGAAAAATATTGTTTGAGTTTACCTGGGTGGAGAGATATGAGATGCTGAACGTTGAAGCACAAGAAACCGCTGGTCATAACCATAATACCTAGAGGTCATTGCATTTGACCTATAGGTATCGAATATTGATGATGAAGCTAGCTAACATCTCTTGCTCGCTTTGATTTGAAAGGACGAGAGAAGAAATCAGGCGAGTTTGATGTTTCACCTTTTTGTCTGATTTCATAATTAGGGTTTTGAAATCGAATGGCGAAAATGGAATGAACGACGGAACCAAGAACGCAGGAAACAAAATGAACAACCATGCATGCCATGGATTTGAAAGGTCAGTAGCGATTTAAAGTTTCATCTCCGAGGTTAGGGTTTGGATTTGGGAGTTTTGATTTTTTGTGATGAAATAGGCAAAAATTAATTGAGAATCGTGGATATGAGAGACAAACAAGAAGATTTGAAATTGATTTTACCACCTTGCACTAATTTGTGCAAGGTCAGTTGATTGATGGAGTTTAGGGCAGACAAGAGAACAGAGATGAATGGGAAAGAAGGACGACTGTTCAAAGGGGAAATGAGTAGGGTTTTGGGAGATGGGGTTTGGCTATCTCGGAGTTATGGTCGAGGAAAGGGACCTGGGCCATTGAATCATTTGATCAGCAGCTAAGATTGCTTGTGTTTGTTTTGTGAGTGGGATTAGCGGGCGACATGGCATGCTCTCATTCATTGAGAATGGCATGGATTGCCAAATTGGAAAGGGATGGGGTGTTTGGACTGGGTTAATTCAGACTTGGGCATGGTATTTGGGATGGTTTCAATTTAGGGAATAGCCATTTCATTTTAAACGAAAGAATTGCAATTGTAGCCTTTCAGTTTTAAACTTTTTTAAAAATTAATTTTAATGAGCTTAAAAATTTCAATAAAATATGGTAAAATTATAATTACTATATGTTGCTAATAATTTTAATTAATTATCGATAAATGACACATATTTCGAATATAGCATTAATTTCAAAGTATTAACATAATAACCTAATTCACTGGAAATAAAGGAGTAATTTTGTCAAATTATAAAACCTATGCAATGTATATAAAAGTTATTTTATAATAGCAAAACATTTTTAGATACACAATATTAGTACTGCATAATTTTTGAGACTAATATTTAGTTATTTTATAAAAATAGATATTCATTAATAGAAAATACTTTTAATGTATTTATTGTAAATTGTTAAGCGTGAATAAACTAATTTTAAAAGGAGGGTCAAAATTGGACGTCAACAGCTACCCCTTTTTGACTGGAGACGATGAAAGGGTTTCTGGGCAAAAAAATTAAACCAAAGCCAATTTTGTCCCGACTTTAGGCATGCTTTGCCATAATGGCATGAAAATTATAAGTTGTGGAATTGAGTTGAGGAAGAATCTAGGAAAGTTTGGGAATAATGGGCCGAATTCTGACTTTGAATTGCTTACAGACCTTGGGATTAATGACGATCAGGCCTCATGTAGTTCTGAGTAGGGACTTTAGGAAGCGGCACTCTTAAAAATTTCCCCAGTATCGTGTTGTGACGAGGGGAGACGAAAGATTGGTCACTCACGATAGCTTGAATTTTGCGGCCTGATTTGAGTGATTCGAAATTTTGAGCTCGCTGGTCACTTTGAGGTGGGATCTTGAGACTGCTAGTGAGTTGTCTATCCCCATAGCGTTGTAGTTCGGTTTGCTTCTAAAAAGTAGTTCCACGTTGCGATGTTTATTCGTGCAAAACAAAATGAAATACAGACATTCCAATATATTATAATGTAAAATATATTAAGATGCGATGTAAATGATGCATGAATGATGATGCTTGGCTGCCGGCGAGCCGTTATTTGGGATTGGGATAACGGGATACTTGATCCTGACTCGATTTGTTAGACGGGTTGGGTACCGTTTCGCAGTTGTTGGAGCATTTGGAAATTGTCTCTGCTTGTTTTGAGAGCTTGATTGGTAAAGTGTATCTCTGCTTGCTGCGAGAGCTTTGCCCTGAGAAATGTCTCTGCTTGTTGGGACAACTTGATTTGCAGGGTGCGTCTCCGTTTGTTGGGAGAGTTTATCACTGAAAAATGTAAAGTAATCTCCGCTCGGGGGAGATCAAAATCATGCCTAAAGCTGCACGAACAAAATGTTAAAACATTCAAGGTAATAGCAATGAGAAATATTTGCATGCCCAAGAGATACTCTTGACAGTGAAGCTAAGTTACGGCTATCGATTGGCAGAATGTTGGTGACGAGGTTCACGATTTTCTATTCCGGCACTCACGATTGACAAAGCAGTTCTACGGATTGTTTGTCATTGGCGAAGTTTGCCGTTTGCTATATACAAGGCTCCAGTTGGCGAAGCAGACGTTCGATTTGTACAGGGTTCATCGATTGATTGAGCTAATGGTTTGTTATATACAAGGCTTCGATATGTTAAACTGCCATGCGATTTGTATATGGTGCCCCGATTGATTGAGCAAATGGTTTTCTATTTACAGGACTTCGATGAGGGAAGCCGTCGTATGATTTGTACAGGGTGCTCCGATAGATTGGGCAGACGGTTTGCTATTTATAGATTTCTGTGTCAGTTGTCTGATTTAGAAGCACCTGCAATGAATTCAAGACTTAGCTTTAGCTGCGCTCGAAAATTTATGTAATAGGAAGGAGAGCTAATCTTAGGCAAGTGGCAGCTCCGTCATTTGCCCTAGTGTGGTCCCAGCGATTCTTTACTCCTTGTTGACCCTCATCTCAAAGAAAACTTCATAATTGGGGGGGGGGGGGGGAGTTGATTTCTGTCGATCATGGTATTGACTTGCCCCAGCCTTTGACATGATTGCGCCATGGAGTTCGGTATATGGAACATATTACTTTATATATATATATTGAAAATACTTGTTTCTTTTAAGGAAAACTTCGTCCCTTTGATGTCGATCCTCCATGGTATATCTAACAATGCAGCTACTTTATATTGCAACTACGTCCTAATTAAGCTAATGCATGACAGAGGTCTCGTAAGGTTATGACCGAACCCTTTCAGGTTGCCTACGAATCCAAAATGGAATCTGGTCTGAACGTAGCTCATAGGATAATGATAACAGGCGATAAAATGGCCAAGCCAGACTCAGGAAGCCTACGTATCCAAAAGGAATCAAGACGGAACTTAGTTCAATTACAACACATGCAAAATGATGAGATTAAGAAAAGAAAATGGTTGAGTCTAATTCAGACAACCTACGTATCCAAGTGGAATCAAGCCAAAACGTAGTTCAATTACAAAAGATGACTGAATTCGATGAGGATTGCCTACGTATTCGTTTCTTAGGAAATAAAGTCGGCGTACTTCCTGAACAACATACAAATAGGACATTTGGTTTTTCTATTACAAGAGAAAGGGGGAGAGAAACCGAACCCTATGTGGGTTGCCGTTTTATCCCTCGGTGGGAAGTCTAGTTGAATGTAGTTCTGCTACATCAAAATCGTAACTCTATCTACCTTCAAGCATAATATCTCTTGATTGCGTCCGAGTTGATGAACTTAGTGCTGACTCTTTCATCTATTTCTGCTAAGATTAGAGCATTACCAGATAGTGCTCTGTGGACCACGTAAGGACGTTGTCAATTCGGTGCAAACTTCTCTATAGCTTATTCTTTATGGGGAATGATTTTCTTCAGAACTAACTGCCCCAGTATGAATTAGCGAGGCTTCACTCTTTTGTTAAATGCACTAGCCATCCTATTCTGGTATAACTGTCCATGACATACTGCATCCATTCTTTTCTCATCAATGAGCATGAGTTGTTCTTGTCTGACGGGTATCCACTTTGCACCGTCCAATTTTGCTTCTTGAATGACTCTTCAAGACAGTATTTCGACTTCTACGGGTAACATTTCTTCGATGCCGCATACCAACATGTATGGCATTGCACCAGTAGACGTTCTCATGGTAGTCCGGTAACCTAATAGAGTGAACGACAAATTCTCGTGCCATTGTATGTGATTGTCCACTATCTTTCGCAAATTCCTCTAGATATTTTTGTTAGCTGCCTCAACTGCCCCATTCATTTGTGTTCTGTAAGTTATGGAGTTGCGGTGGACGATTCTAAACTTCTCGCAGATTTCCCTCATGAGGTCACTATTGAGATTAGGAGTCTTGTCAGTGATGATAGACTCTGGTATCCCAAATCTGCAAATGATGTTGTTCCGGCCAAAATCTGCAGCTAGCTTCTTTGTGATGGCCTTGTAAGTAGATTCCTCAACCCATATGGTGAAACGGTTGATGGCTACCAAAATGAAACGATGTCCAATTGACGCTACAGGCTCTATGGGTACTATCACGTCCATGCCCCAAGCGGCGAATGTAAGGCCATGGAAAATATCGCTTAGTTATTTAGGATTTTGTGGTGCCAGGTAGGATAATTATAATATTTTATGTGATATTAATATTATGGACATCAATTGGATATAGTAATAAGTGTATTAGTCTTATAATAAGTAATGTGGGATCTAAGGAGAAGCCTAAGTCTAAGTCAAGTTGGAAAATTACATAATAGGCTAAAATTCCAAATGAGTTCGCACAAGTCCACACTTTGGATGAGCATACCTCTATATATATATATATATATATATATATATATATATATATATATATATATATAACAACCTATCAAATGATATATCTTCGAGTCTAGTTTCTAACGCTTAAAACCGTTCGTCATTTGGACATTCCTACAAAATGTTATGATCAAATTACCAAAGTCTGGCATAATGCAATTTTTGCAGCCATTCTGCGACCATTATGCGACCGCAAAAGTGGTTATGCGATCGCGAAATGGTCGCCGACCTGTCCAGTGAAGCCCAATTCTGGGCACCAATTTTGCGATCCATTCTATGACCCACATACCCGTTCTGCGGTCCATTATGCGACCGCAGACCCGATTTCGGAGGCTTTAATTCCCTATTTTCATAACCCGACCCCATTTTGATAAATAGGCTTTGGTGCTTATTTTTGGGCGATTTTTTGAGAGTTTTAGATAGAGGTAAGAGAATTCTAGAGAGAGAAGAAGGAAGGCTAACATTTGAATCATTCAATCTTGCATCAATCTTCAAGAATCAAGCAAACCAATCACAAGATGTTCATCTAAGAGGTAAGGTTCTATACACTAGACATTAATTTCGCGTTTTGGGGTATAAGATGGGTGATAGAGGTATGATTCTTTGATGTAATAGTATTATGTATACATGCATGTACAAATAAGGTTTGTGGGAAGATTGTTGAACACAAATAAGTAAAGATTGGGTTGAAGAATGAAGGAAATCTTGTAGAAGAGCTTTGAAATCAAAATGCACAACTAGTATTTGATAAAATGCTCAAATGAGCCGAAACCATAATTATCTTCCTAATTTGTGTTCGATTTTGTTATGTCTCAAAATAGATTGGGATTTCTAGAATTTCCGGAATGTTGTAGTAACTTAAGGAAAGCTTAAACAAGGTATGTATGGCTAAACCACTTTCTTCTTAGAATCGAACCCCTGGTATTCGTGTAATTTGTGTAAGTTCCTAAATTGATCATACTAGAATCGTTGCCCTAATGTGTTGTGTTGAATGATTTATGTTCAATGATTGTTCTAAATGTTTATCATGTCGTCATGCAATTTGAGAATGTGTTTAAAATGTGAAATATATGTATTGAGAATGGTCAAGAATACATGTCAAGAATCGAATAAAGATTGTTGTGCCAATTTGTATGTAAAGCCTGTGTGTGATTAAGATTTTTCATGCATTCCCCTATGTATGCAATGCCTCATAGGATAGGCCTTATTGATGTGAATGATAATGTTATTTGATCATATAAGAAGGGAAACTTGAATTGTAAGATGCAGCCAAGTGCCAAGCACGATTTAATAAATGAGGCTACCGTGCCATGTAATGAAAGATGAGAAAGAAATGTGCATTGAGATGAACGATTGAAAGGATGATGTGTCAGAAGAGATGGCCTAGCCGATCGGGCCGTGATCGGACACCATGTCGCACACATGGTGGTAATTGTGCAGGATTGATTGATTGAAATTGTTAATATGGTGGATGTCTCAAGGGAGACGACCTAGTCGATCGGGTCAAGATCGGACTCCGTGTAGGAACACGGTGGTATTGTGGATTGTGGCACATGGCACGGAGATTATCAACTTAATAAGATGGAAATTTAACCTGAGATTTTGTGATCCTTTCTTAATGTTTTTCGTATTTGTTTGAAGCTCTTATTATACATCATGACTCTTTCCTCTATGTTTCATTGTTCATTCTATTAAGATGGTGTTTTAGCTTTACATACTAGTACTATTCGACAGTACTAACATCCCTTTTGTCGGGGGCGCTACATCTTTAAATGGATGTAGGTGGTTCCAAGACAGACAGTGTTGATCGTAGCTAGTGGTGTATCCTCTTCTCCCAGTAGTCTCGGTGAGCCCCCACTTCATCACAGGGTTATATTCTATATCTTTTGGTTCTATTATTACTATGTTTTGAGGTATTGTCGGGGCCTTGTCGTCGGCGTTGTCATAACACTCTCTTTTGCATCTTTAGAGGCTCCGTAGACATTTTGTGGGTTGTTTATGGGTGCTAGAAAGGTCCGATGAATTATGTTGCGTTCGGACTCTTGTCTCACTAAATCGTAATGTGTATGTATTTTGGGAACTTAACAACGATGTAGTAAAATGAAATTAATTAGTAATGTTTATATATACACCCCTTCAATTGTTTAAGTAATGAAAACATGCCTCATCTTGGTCATAAGTGAGTTGGGTAGAAAGTGTCTAATAGGCTTGCTCGACCGGGTTCACTCGGTTGAACGTCGGTCACGCTCCTCGAGGTTGGGACATGACCACGAAAGGCCAGGGTGAACCCATCACATTTAAGTCATTTGGTGGAACTAGGATGATGTCTCGGTGAATATAGGACTAGTGAAACTTTCTTACATAGCGGATGCTGTCGCTTTCCATTGTCATCCAAAAGTATCCAGCTCAAATCTTCTTGGCTAGCATGAAACTATTCATGTGGGGTCCGCACGTCCCTGCGTGTATTTCTTCCAATAGTCTTGTTGCTTCATCGGCGTCTAGACATCTTAGCAAACCT
The DNA here is from genome assembly GCF_001879085.1 of Nicotiana attenuata. Lineage (NCBI taxonomy): Eukaryota > Viridiplantae > Streptophyta > Magnoliopsida > Solanales > Solanaceae > Nicotiana > Nicotiana attenuata. The sequence continues at coordinate 29,202 of NW_017673605.1, forward strand.
AAGTTTGGGGTCCTCCTGTACAAGACTTAGCCATTGAGGAAAAAGTGGTTTGCCAACTTCACGAGGGCTCGCTTTTGACCATTAGTAGCATTTTCTGGGTACTCCTGGCTCGCAAAGGAACTTCTTGATTTCGTGATACCAAGGTTTACCTTCTGGTTCTTTATTCACATGCAAGCAATATGCATGTTGATCTCTAATTTCTATCTCGATGGGGTCTATGTAGTTCTTATCTGGATGCTGAATCATGAATGATAATATCGCGAGGGCGTCTGCGAACTCGCTTTTAACTCTTGGGAAATGCGTGAACTCTTTCTTCGTGCACATCCTGCATAGTTCCTTCATGTAGTGCAGGTATGACAATATTTTGACATTATTCGTTGACCATTCTTCTTGCACTTGGTATATCAATAAATCGGAATCTCCTATAACCAAACGTTCATTGATCTTCATGTCGACAGCCATTTTGATGCCACGGATGCATGCCTCGTACTCATCCATATTATTAGTACAAGGGAATCTTATCTTTGCCGATGCTGGATAGCGTTGCCCTGATTTCTAAATCAGGACTGCCCAATCCCCACTCTTTTGAAGTTTGCTACTCCATCGAAAAACATCCTCTATCCAGGGTATCATTCTACAAGGTGTTCCCCGGCAAATAGTACTTCTTTATTGGGGAAATACGTGGTATGTGGTTCGTAATGCCCATCCATTGGATTCTCGGCAAGGTGGTCGGCTAAAGCTTGTCCTTTGATAGCCTTCTGAGTTCTGTACATGTTTACCCTGGAAATGGTAATAACAATTAAATTTGATTATGTGAGGTTTTAAAAATACGTGATCTATTTTTATGCTAGTTGTTATGTAGTTGATGCTATACAAAAGACTTAGAGACGAGATTAGAGCTTGAGAGCAATGTAATAACCAAACCGAATGATTAATAATCGGAGCCTCGAGCATGGCTTATTCGAGGACCTCCGGGTCGAGTCCGAAGCTCGGCTGGGAGCTATCGGGGGTAATCAATGGGCGACTAACAGTAGGAATAAAATCAATGATGGCTCTTTATGACCAATAATAATCAATTAATGATGAACAATAAATAGAACACAATGAATGCGAGCTATAAATGAAGTAATGAACTCAAGAGAGTGTGTTTGAGAGCAGAGAGGATGTTCTTCTATATTTTTGTATGGAGCATGAGATCTTTTACAAAATGACAAGGATCCCCTTTATATATGGAGAGGAATCCCAACATAGTACAAAAATGCATTAGTTACAAAGATATGGGGCAGGTATAGCCACCTAATGCCTTGATTCGTTTTCAGACTAGTCCACTAGGCTTTGTCAGCTCTAGTCACGTGCCTTCGGAATGCCACCTTGAGTCACGGAGACAGTTGATTCACATTGTCCCGGGGCCGGTCATTACTATAACATCTTGAAGTCAAACTGTCTCGAAATCGACCGTCGAGGATTCTTGGAGTCGAACACTAGAAGCCCTCGAGATGCCGTGATGCTTGTGAAATTGGGCCATTGATTTCTACCGTATACAGACAGTCCCAGTGTTTCTTAGAGTGGAACTATAAGAAACGACTTTGATATCCATCTCTTCGAACTTCCCGTGATGATGTCATATTGATGGTGTAGGCCTTTGTGATAACTGAAATGTACCGTCAGTCCACTTTTTCAGAATTATTCACTTCACTGTCGACCTTTATTCTTCAAAACAATAATATCATCTTCTGTCCATTTTTCAAAAATACATTGATTGCTCCTGCCGATATGTCTTTCAAAGACATTAATGGGGCCGCCGGTTACGCTGCCACCCCCTATAAAAGGGAACCTCCTGGAACCATTTCCTCATTCGAGAGTTTTCCCATATCCTTTCACCTATTCCTTCTCTTCATCCTCATCCATTGATATCTCGAATGTTTAAGGCCCGTGGCATTTTCCTAGGGCTTCCCCTTATTGAGCCAGGTTACATCGGCTCGTCGTCGTCGTCGTCGTTGTTGTTGTTACTATCGTGGTTGGCTCGAGGCGATGAGATAGGGGGACGACTTTTTCCGACTTAGGAGGATGTTTGGACTCTACACCGCTGCTCGGGAGGGCGTTCAAACTATACACCGCCGCTCACCTCCCTACTTCGGCCTGGTGTGGCACTTCATCCCCTTTACCTCTCAAGGGATGAAATGGAACAACCGGCCGCTTAACTTGCACGACACAATGTCCCATGAAGTGGACTTTAAGTAGCCGTGCAGGTAGAGCCGGCGCCTGCCAAATCTCCCATCGGGCCATGGTATCCTCGGCCTGATAAAAGCCTTTGGCCCTAGACGGGCTATGGATCTCTTCTCTGCTTCTTCTGCATCACTTTCCTCTTATTCATCCTGTCCCTTGAAGATGCTACTGCTGGAGATCGAGATGAGACCGTTGAGGAGGCGATGCCCGAACATACTACCGCCGAGGATGCTCCCCGGAGAATAGGCTAGGATCTGGGCTTTAATTATATATGTACATCCTTCTGCTTCTTTGTTTCTGTGTAAGGACCCTTCGTGGGCTTTTGTAATCATATGTAAGGACCTCTCGTGGGCTTTGTAATCGTTGTTTATTAATGGAAAAGATGTTTCTTCAAATTGTCTTTGATTTGTGCATTATTTCCCCTTGTCTGCTTTTGTGAAGAATATGAATGCGTGATCCTACTAACTGGTATGGATATCGAGCCCGGGCATAAGTATTTCTCTAGCTCTTGATTGATTAACACGGCTCCCCGCAGAACCCTTTGCTGTTCCTTGGGCCGAGCCCGTATTGGACTGATAAACTCGAGTCGTCGGGACCCCGACTTCGGGTTGTATAGAGACTACCCTTAGGCTTTCGAGAGCAGTCCCCGAGTGGGGGTTTTCTCAAGGCGTTGTAGATAGATCCCAGATGAGGGTTTAACCGGGTTTAGATGGTACCCCGAGGCCAAACCCATATGAGTAGAGTTTAAGCGCTTATTATATTCTTGAGAGAAGCCCTCGAGATCGGGTAACATCTCGGGACTTGTAATGACGTTGATGGTTTTCTGGAGCCAATCATCCTCTTGGTGGAGGCCCTTGAGATCGGGTACCATCTCGGGATTTATAGCGATATTAATAGTTTACTTGGAGCCTATCTTCTTTTTGTGGAGGTCCTCGAGGTCGGGTACCACCTGGGGACTTGCAATGCTGCCAATGGCTTCTTAGAGCCTAACTTCTTTTTTATGGAGGTCCTTGAGGTCGAGTACCACCTCGGGACTTGGTTGGCGCGGGGTTTTCGACCTTGAAGCGTCGTATGGCGACGTCGAGTGTAGGACATGGTTACGAAAATACGAAGGCAATTTTGCCGGTGTATCTTTCCGAAGCGATAAAAGCTTTAGCCAATATTCTAGTCGGCCTTTGGGGTAGGCAGGTGGTCGCCGCTTTTCCCATATATAGGGTTGTCTTCGCCCTTTTGGAGATTCCGCTATTCTGAGCATTTATCCGCTCTCATAGATTTCTCCTCTCTTGCGCCAATTTTCCTTTAAATCAAAGCTTTCGCCCAAGTCTTCATTTCCCCTTCCTTCATTTTACTATAGCTATGGCTGCAATGCCCGAATCCGCTCAGCAAGGAGAAAAGAGCTCCGCCTCTAGGCGCTTTGCTTTGGGAGGGAATCTCCTGCCAGAAAAGACTCCAAACGTTCGAGTTTATCGGGATTATGCCTCGAAGTTCATTTCTTTAATACGATAGGAGCTCCTTAAGTTGCTGATGAAGGACTGTGGATGGGGGGAAAAGGTAGCATTATGGGTACCTTCCCTGGAGGAGAGCATCATGGATCATGCCGAGGGGTTTTTGAACGTGTACACGTGCCCTTTCACGCTAGGCCCCCCTGATAGGGTTGTGCTTGACTTCTGTCGGAAATACCGGGTCACCTTAGCGCAGATTCATCCGTCATTTTGGCGGATAGTATTGATGATGAGGTTTTTCGCAGAGAAGGCAGGGTTTGAATTCACACTCAGTCATCTTATTAGGCTGCACCGACCTTTTCACCATCGAGGTCTCTTAACCTTACGATGCCGGTCGGCCACGCCTTTCCTTGTTGATGATGAACAAGAGGGAGATTGGGAGTGGATGAGTCGATTCGTCCGAGTACGGACTGTTGATATTATCCCCGTGGAGTTTTTGCCATTCCCTGAGGAATGGAATTATACACGTAAGTTGTACACTCGTGCTTTCGTATTTTTTTAATTATGACAAAAGAGTGTTCTGTAAATGTGCCCTCTTTCCCTATTCTACGACAATTTCATTTATGCCGTGTGAGGTCCCTGATCTGCCAAATTGGGCTCGGGAGTTGGCGGCTCACTCGACCTGCGATGAGTGTAAGTGACGAGCTTTGTTTAGGGGCAAATGGGAGGCAAAACATCATGGTATGTGCTGTGCGATCTGTTCCCTTCCCTTTTTTCAGTTGGAAAAGCACTTTCGCTTTATGAGCACTAACCCTGTTATTTCAGGCATCGGGGAGCCATCTGAGGCGGGGCCACGCCCCGTTGGAGATGGAGAAGGGTTACTAACCTCTGGGCTAAAGAACGATGACAATAAGCAAGAGATACCTTAGTAGGGAGACGTTGCTCAAAGATAGGTGAACCTGGACCGGGGGCCCGGAATGGAAGTATTGACTAAGTTTGCCGCGCCTATGATTTATGGCTTTGGAAGGGCAGTTTCTCCTCCGTTGTCGTCCTCTTTTTCCGTCGGAGGTACTTCGAGGGATACTCGAAACCTGGGATCATATGAAACGAGCGATCGTGCCCCGACCGAGGTCGACTCTTTCAGAGCTGAGGGGGCCAGGCTAGTAGATGTGCGCTCGACCTTCGAGGAAGCCCAGCGACTTCACTATGCGGTGAGTTTTGGCACAGGCCTTTCGAGTTTCGTGCCTTCCCTTCTTTATTGGGTTTTCTTTTGCAAGCTTTTGACAAGCTTAAGTTCGAGCTGCTTCGCCGTGAGGCCAGGCGGCGGAAAGCTCTGGATAAGGAGAAATCCCTTAGGCTCCTTTGCGATGAAAGGGAAGTCGAGCTGGCACGCATACGGTATGAGGCGAGTCGGAGCTTGAATTATGAGAGCTATTTGATGGAGCAGGTAGTTTTTGCTCCAAGCGAGTGTGTTTCTCTCTTCTATCTCCTGAGACTAATGTTTCGTTTATTTCAGTTGCAGAAAAATACGGAGGACCTGGAGCGCCTTCAGAACGAAGCTAGCCGAGCGAAGCGCGAGTATTATGAGTTAAAGGCTCAAGCAGAGGTTCAGGCCTCCGCGGGGAAGGGTGCTCTGACTAAAGCCTCCGCTCTTCAGGTTCAACTTTGCTTAGTTCGTGATAATAGCTCAGTTCGAACAAATATGATTACGAAGCTTGAGACTGAGCTTTTGAAGATAACGACCGAGGTTGTGGACACCCGAGCTGAAGCCGTAATGACCAAACCGTAGCTAACCAGAAAGTGGCGGTCTATTTGAAGGACACTGCTGATGCTCAAGCTGAACTGAGAAAGGTTCTCGATCGCGAGGGCAGGAGCAAGGAATATGCTCGGTGTAAGTCTCGAAGGAAATCCCTCGAGGAGATCGGTGCTAGGGGCTTTGACCTCTAGGAAGAGGTAAAGCGGGCGAGGGAAGACGAACGTGGCGCTAAGTCACTTCTGTACGATGCAGAGGATAGCAAGGATGAGGCCGACGGGCCATAGCCCTCAAGGGGGACATAGATTTCCTTTTCTGATCTTGTACCTAGTACTTTCAAAGTATGTTGTAAATGGAGCTTGTATTTTTTCGCATGTATGTACAAAGAGGAAACCTCGCGGTTTTGTTTCTTCTGCATTTCTTTATGCCTTGAGTTTAGCCAGATAAACTGGCCTTTTGAGTTGAGAGGAATCCTTGGATTCGTGGTGTGGCCCTGGGGCTCATTATGCTGGCCCGCAGGCTCTTACGCGCTCGGTCGATGTGAACTTTTAGTATAAGTCGGCGACAACGGCTCTTATGCTTTTGCTCTTAGGAAGATTTAGTTAACTACTTTGGGTTCAGTCTCCGAGTCGGGTTTCGACTCGAGCTCATTTGGCCCTCAAGTTTTGAATTTAGAGTTGGCCCTTAGACTCTTATGCGTTGGGTCGGTACGACCTTTTATGCGGGCCGGCGACAATGGCTCTTACGCCATTGGTCGATGCGACCTTTTATGTGGGCCGGCGACACCGGCTCTTACGCCTTGGGTCGATGCGACCTTTTATGTGGGCTGGCGACAATGGCTCTTATGACTTGGGTCGATGCGACCTTTTATGTAGGCTATATTTTTCACTCGATAAGGATTTTTTGAAAGTGTTTGCCTGACTCTTCGACGGTTTAGTAGAAAACCTCGATTGCGAGTCGTTATAAGGCGATGATCGAGAACCTCATGAGGTTTGGCTCGGAGGCTGAGTATCTCGAAGACGGTGTTTAGGAGCTGACATAGTCGAAGCTCTATTGTCTATGTCGAGGGTAGCCTGTTTAACCGGTTCTTTTCGAAGTAGATTCGAAGTAATTGAAGGCCTGGGATTTTGTTGCGGCGGTCGGGCGTCCTTGAATCGCGTTAGTTTGGCTGGTACAACCTTGTGACTGTAGTTATTTGTGTTGGGCCGGAGCCATTTAGTCCACAGTGAATTAGTTTTGTCGTCTATATCGAGGGTATGCCTTTTAGGGGTCTTACAAGTTCGATATATAGCCTTAACTTTGAGATCGGGTTTATGTCTTTAGTAAGGTCTTACAAGTTTTACATGCCTTTGAGGTCTTACAGTTTTGGATACGTGGTACAAGTACGACTCATGCCTTGCTTGAGGTCTTACAGATATTGCCGCTTGGTACAAGCATGGTTCATGCCTTGCTTGAGATCTTACAAATATTATCACTTGGTACAAGTGTGGTTCATGTCTTGCTTGAGGTCATACAGATATTGTTGTTGCCTTATACAGGTCTTACGAGACCCAGGCTGCCCATTTGGGGTCTTATGGCCTCGGATTTTTGATAAGTTGATGGAGATGGCGATTGACGGCAGTCCCCGAGTTGTCGAGGATTTCTCGGCTCGGGAGCCATTGCGATGGAGATGGCGATTGACGTTAGTCCCCGAGTTATCGAGGATTTCTCGGCTCGGGAGCCATTGCGATGGAGATGGCGATTGACGGCAGTCCCCGAGTTATTGAGGATTTCTCGGCTCGGGAGCCATTACTTGCAAACTTGGTATTGCCTCACTGAGGGCTTACAATTCCGGAGTTTCCGACCCGGGGGTCTTGTGGAAAGTATTGTTCGATTACTTTGTACAAGTATACATGTTTTTGCTGTCAGGGGCCTGGTTATTCTATACGGACATGGTTCGTTCAAACGTTTGGCTCGGTACATCATTTTCCTATCGAGACCCCATTCGGCGTATACTGGCTTCTCCGAGTAGGTGACCTTCCGGGGGGATGCCCCCCAGTANGTGACCTTCCGGGGGGGGGGGGGGGGGAGGGGAATAGGGCTCGTGTGGACTTGGGTTTTCGATGCCAGTTCCCGAGTTTTCGGGACATTATTGGCTTTGGAGCTGTTTTGTGATCTCAGTGTTGCCTCATTGAGTTAGGAGCTCATTGAGGGCATATGAGCTAGGAGCTCATTGAGGGCATATGAATTAGGAGCTCTGACCCGGGGGTCACATTGCTTTGAGTTGTCGACGCTAGTCCCCGAGTGTTTGGGACGTTTTTGACAGAGGAGCCGTTTTTGCAAAAATACCGAGTCTCTTTTGTATCGTGAAATGCTTTGATGGAAAGTATTCTTCGATTACTTTGTACAATTATACATTTTTTTGCTGTCAGGGGCCTGATTATTCTATACGAACACGGTTCGTTCGATCGTTTGGCCCGGTACATCATTTTCCTATCGAGACCCTCTTCGACGTATATTGGCTTCTCCGAGTAGGTGACCTTTCGGGTGGGAGGGGGGGATGCCCCCCAGTATTCGAGGTTGATTGCAAAAGAAGCCTTGAATACTTCGTTGAGTCTTCCTTAGATAGCATATGGATGTTGCCTCATTAAAAACCTTGCCGGTAAAACCCTTTTTGGGATAAAAACTCGATCAAAGGAAAAGAGTGCAACACATGCTTTTGAAACCTAAGGCCTTCGAGTTGGAGAGTGCTTTGGCCGTTTCGATTGAATACCTGCACTAAGGTCAGTGTAGAATTTGATTGAAAGAGAAAGGAGGCGGTCATACCTTAGTGTAGAATGTTCCGGCGATGTTTTCGATCGTTTGTCATGAGGACGTGGTACGGTCCTTTGCTTCATTTGGTTCGGACATAGCCGAGGGCGTAGCTTACTATCGCTATTTTACGGTTTGATAATCCTTTGGCTCCTTCGAGGGCGGAGGCACTGGTATCGGCGTTACATCGTGTACTGCGAACATTTCCCTTGCCGCATGCTGCTCCCGTAGACGGTTTTAATTCCCTCTTTTGTCAGGAATTTCATCATTTGATGGAGGGTGGACGGAACCGCTCTCATGCAGTGTATCCATGGCCTTCCGAGCAAGGCGTTATACCTCATTTATTCTTCGGTGACATGGAATTTGCCATTTTGGGTTGTGTCGGCCACATTGACTGGAAGGGTGATTTCCCCTTTTGTTGTTTCGCTCGCCATGTTGAATCTATTGAGGACTCGTGAGGCGGGCACGATTTGGTCGAGCAACCCGAGCTGCTCTACGACTCTCGACCTGATAATATTGGCCGAGATACCTGGATCCACGAGTACACGTTTAAATTGAAATGTATTTACAAGGAAAGAGATTACCAGTACGTTGTTGTGAGGTTGAGACAAGTTCTCGACGTCCTCGTTGCTGAATGTGAGGGAGTCCTCGGGTATGTAACCCTGAGTTCGTTTTTCTCTGGTGACGGATATTTTTGTTCTTCTCATCATAGGCTGCTGTGGGGCATCGATGCCTCCCAAGATCATGTGGATGACATGTTGTGGCTCATCCGTTTCGTTCTTCCTGGCCGCCTCTCTTTCTCGGAACTGATTTTTGGCCCGGTCGCTTAGGAATTCTCGGAGGTGACCTTTATTGTGTAGTCTGGCTAATTCTTCTCGGAGCTGGTGGCAATCCTCGGTCCTGTGGCCGTGCGTGTTGTGAAATTCACACACAATGTTATGATTCCTTTGCGAAGGATCTGATTGTACAGGCCTGGGCCACCTGGCGCCTCTGATTTTACAGATGGCGAACACGATGTCTGATACGTCCTCGTTGAAAATGTATTTCGACAACCGAGGTGCCTCCATTGGCCCTGTGTGCCTATCAAATCCGGCTCTGTTGATGAGTCCCCGAGGATTCTGTCCTCGGTCCATCCTTCGATCGTTGCGGGGTGTGTTGCGCCTCGGTGCGTTTCTCCTATCCTCGACGCATGGCTGGTACCTTTCTTTGTTTGGTGTGGCTGCTGTGCCAGAAGCCTGCTTGGGTATCGGTTGTGAACGTCCGACCAGGTCACGGCAGGATATTCAAATAGATTCGGTTTCAACTTCTTCGAAGCCACCGAGCTTCGCTCATTCAGACCTTGAGTGAAGGCCTACACTGCCCAGTCGTCGGAGACTAGTGGTAGTTATATTCGTTCCACTTTAAAGCGAGATACGAACTCTCATAGCATCTCATTCTCCCTCTGCTTAATTTTGAAGACCTCGGATTTCCTTGTTGCTACTTCAATGGCACCAGCATGGGCCTTAATGAAATAATCCGCCAGCATGGTAAACGAATCTATCGAGTTTGGGGCCAAGTTGTGATACCACATCATTGCCCCTTTAGAAAGCATTTCCCCGAACTTCTTCAGCAGGACGGACTCGATCTCATCGTCCCTCAGGTCGTTTCGTTTTACCGCACTGGTGTAAGTAGTAACGTGCTCATTGGGGTCCGAGGTTCCGTTGTACTTCGGGAGGTCTGGCATTCTGAACTTCTTCAGAATGGATATCAGAGCCGCTTCCTGTGGGAACGGCTTCTATACGAACTTCTTTGAATCCACACCTTTTATGATCGGGGGTGCGCCTGGAATTTGGTCGACCCTGGACTTGTATGTCTCGACCTTTTTGTCGTTAACCTCTGTCTTCTTCTCGCCCGATTTGATCCTCCTCGTGAGGTCCTCGAGCATCTTTATGATGGCGGGGTCGGCTGCCGACCCATTGTTGCTTGACCTCTCTGGTACCTGCTCGGCTGGGGGAGCCGTCCCCGGTGCTACCGTGCTAGGAGTTTTCTGGTGACTTTGCAACTGAGCAATACCCAGCTGTTGTGCCTGCAACATTTCAAAAATAACGTGAAGGCTAACCTCCCGTTCTTCCCTAGCTGGGGTTTTCTGGGCTTTTTGTTGGTCGCCTTGGTGTATGCTCCTATTGGTGTGGGAGCTTATTTTGACGTGTTGAGCGTCGCGTGAATTTGCGTCCACGAGAATTGGTTCTGGTGCGTTCTCAGGGTTTCGTGGTGGTACACCAACACTTGGGACGTCAACACCATTTTCTCTGTGGTCTTCAAAGTTGATGTTTTCACGTGCGTTTAATGAGTTGGACAAGAAAATGTGTGAAAGATAACTTGCGTTACGTGGTTTAACAAGCAAGAAAATAATCACTATTATTTTTAGCCCCACGATGGGCGCCAAACTATTTACCGTGAAAATGGTAATAACAATTAAATTTGATTATGTGAGGTTCTAAAAATACGTGATCTACTTTTATACTAGTTGTTATGCAGTTGATGCTATGCAAAATACTTAGAAACAAGATTAGAGCTTGAGAGCAAGGTAATAACCAAACCGAATGATTAATAATCGGAGCCTCGAGCTGGCTTATTCGAGGACCTCAGGGTCGAGTCTGAAGCTCGGCTGGGAGCTATCGGGGGTAATCGATGCGCGACTAACAGTTGGAATAAAATCAATGACGGCTCTTTATGACCAATAATAAGCAATAAATGATGAACAATTAATAGGACACAATGAATGCGAGCAATAAATAAAGTAATGAACTCAAGAGAGTGTGTTTGAGAGCAGAGAGAATGTTCTTCTATATATTTGTATGGAGCATCAGATCTTTTACAAAATGACAAGGATCCCCTTTATATATGGAGAGGAATCCCAACATAGTACAAAAATGCATTAATTACAAAGATATGGGGCAGGTATAGCCACCTAATGCCTTGATTCGTTTTCAGACTAGTCCACTAGGCTTTGGCAGCTCTAGTTACGTGCCTTGGGAATGCCACCTTGAGTCGCCGAGATCGGTGATTCACATTGTCCTGGGCCGGTCATTACTCTTAACTTCTTGAAGTCGAACTGTCTCGAAATCGACCATCGAGGATTCTCGGAGTCAAACACTGGAAGCCCTCGAGATGCCATGATGCTCGTGAAATCGGGCCATCGATTTCTACCATATACAGTACACAATGTCGAATTAGCTGAGGAGAATTCACAATTTAGCTTGCTTTTTGGTAGGCATTGGCTTCTAAAAAATGTACTTGAGCGGGTCGAGCCGGGATATCAGGTGCGTGGTGCATGCTGTGAACTTCTTGCTTAAGTAGTAGATGGCGTTTTCCTTTCTCCCAGTTTCGTTATGCTGCCCGAATATGCAGCCGAAGGCATTGTCCAAGACTGACATATAGAGCAACAATGGTTTCCCTGGTTTCGGGGGAACCAACACTGGCGGGTTTGAGAGATACTTTTTGATTCTGTCGAAGGATTTCTAGCATTCCTCCGTCCATTTCGTGGCAAAATCCTTCTTTAATTGCTTTAAGTTGGGTCACTGATTACTGTGGACTGGGCTATGAACCGACTGATGTAATTCAATCATTCCAAGAAACTTATGACATCTTTCTTACTCTTTGGTGGTGGTAATTCCTGGATGGGTTTGATTTTTGATGGGTCCAGTTCTATCCCTTTCCTTCATACAGTAACACCCAATAGTTTTCCAGTAGGAACTCCGAATGCGCACTTTCCTGGATTTAGCTTCAAAATTGTAACTTCACAAGCGTTTGAAAAATTTTCTCAAGTCGTCCAAGTGCTCTGAACTCTTTCGAGAATTTATGATGACATCATCCACATACACTTCAATCTCCTCATAAATCATGCCATGAAAGAGGGTCGTCATGGCCCTCATATAGGTTGTGTCGGCATTCTTGAGACTAAACGGCATGACCCTATAACAGTAAACTCCCCAGGGAGTGATGAAAGATGTCTTCTCTGCATCTTCCTCGTGCATTAGGATTTGATGGTATCCAGCAAAACAATCCACAAATGACTGCAGTTCATCCTTCGCACAGTTATCGATGAGGATGTGGATATTCAGCAAGGGGAAATCGTCCTTTGGGCTATCTTTGTTGAGATCCCGGTAATCCATACATATTCTGATCTTTCCGTCCTTTAGGGGCATAGGGACGATGTTGGCCAACCAGCTTGGATAGTTGGTGACCCTCACCACATTTGGAACTATTTGTTTTGTCACCTCTTCCTTTATCTTCTGGCTATAAACCAGGTCTTAACTTTCCTGGTTTATGCTTGACCGGCGATCTGGTAGGATCATTGGGTAGTCGATGCGAGAAAATGTCAGTGCTTAATCCTGGCATGTCATCATAGGACCACGCAAACACGTCAACGTACTATTAGAGTTCCACGTACTATTAGAAGAGCTCAATAATTTTTCCTTCTGCTCAGCTTCTAAGTGAATACTGATTCTGGTTTCTTTCGCGCCTTCTTCGCTTCCAAGATGACTACTTCCATTTCTTTGAGGCTGGGCTTCTTCTAACTCGCAATCTGTTCGATCTCCTACGGGAGATTTTCTGGCATCATACTCTCATCATATTCCTTGTAATTCGGATCATTGCACTCAGTGGTTTCATTGCATGTCATAATCGTGGAACGTGGTTTTTTGTCGGTTTAATTACTGGAAAGAAAAGCTAGGTATAAATAGTGTAGTGAAAAATTGCGATATTTAGGAAAATTATTCTTTTTATTTCATCAAAAAAGGGTATATATTAAGCGTTCACAAGAGGCAAATGACCAAAAAGTACAGACACGGTACTGGCCTTAATTGACCGTGCTCTTTCAAAAGAAAACTTTTATTGTTCCATACTACCAAGACTCCTGGCGAACAAAAGATGGACTGGCTGTCAAATTCTACAGCTCTTCCCCTAGTTCGACAGCCCTGATAGTCAGTATCTTGATGTCATTTCCTCTATAACATTCTTCAATCAATCCACGAACAGCTTTCCTATCCCTTCGACGATATCATCTTTAGGTGTTGAACTCTGTCCCGGACTTGAATCCTGCTCTGGCACAAAAACCTTTTTCCCGGAGCTAACGGTGCGAGTTTTCCCTTCTGGAGGCTAATATATTATGACAGCCTGTTCTTTCTGCCCATTGTGTTCAATTGGTTCTATGATCCCATCTGACTTGGCTCCCAACCTTGTTCCTGGCCTATATCCATATGTCATCATCTCCCTCATGGCCATCTTGGATCTGTACGGCAATTGCATTCCTAGATTCTGTTCAGTCTTGTCCTATTATGTGGTATGCATGATTTCTACAGCGTGGAAAGCAACTTCATCTAGCCCCTCAATGAATGGAACAACATACTACAAATAGGCGGAGTGACCTCACTCGCTGTAGACCACGATCTCTTGGCATCCCCACTCGAATTTCATCCTTTGGTGAAAGGTAGATGGCACGACCCTTGTCATATGTATCCAGGGCCTACCTTGCATCAAATTGTAAGAAGAGGAGATGTCCATCACTTTAAATAATACAGGAAAGTAGACTGGCCCGATCTGCAAGGCTAGATATATTTCCCAATGACATCATTTTGCAAACCATCAAAGGCCCTTACCTATACATGGCTTTCCTTAATCTCCCTCAAATGAATTCTCAACTCCCGCATGGTGGAGAGCTGGAAAATGTTGACTCCTGATACTCCATCGATCAGCACTTGAGATACCACTTTGTCCCCACATTTGACGGTAATGTGAAGTGCCTTGTCATGACATGCTCCCTCGACAGGGTGTTCGTCTCTTCTGAAAGTGATCATGTTTGCTTCTACTCTTTTTTCGATTGTCGCGTCTAATGCCTTGCTGGTAGTATTACTTGGTACACTTACCCCGCTTAATACTTTCAAAAAAGCATTCCTATGGCTATTAGAGCTCATCAATAGATCTATGATGGATATCTGCGCTGGAGTTTTCTTTAACTATTCCTCCACATAATACTCTTTACTCAACATCCTTTACCAAAACTCCGCGGCTTCTGGGTCTGTTATATTTCTCCTTGGAATTTGTTCTCTCCCTAGATTTTCTCGATTGATCTCTTCAGGGGTGTAGCATCTCCCAGACCTAGTCATACCATGGGGTTGCGGCAGAGTCTGTCATTTTGGATTTTCTCTTTTGCTGATAGGTCCATGTAATTATGGGAGCCTTTTAAGGAGGGGATTTTGCTCTCAACAATAGTTCCATTCAGGTCATATTCTTCGTCTAATGTGATCATGTTGGCTCCCGGGGTTCGATGATTTGGCAGTGGGTTGCGATTCACATTAGGCGGTGCTGGAGTGCGCTGGATGGCTCCCCTCTTGATCAGGGTTTTAGTTTCACTTTTCAACTTGAAACAGTCTTCAGTATTGTGCTCCTCAATCCTTCCCTCGAATGGGTGTATCAATCCTGGTCTTCTCAATCTTTCAAACAATTGGGCTAGAGGCTCAGCAGTCGGGGTATAGATTTTGGGACTCATTTCTTCAAAGTTAAGACGGGGACGTGGTGCATACACATATAGGTTTTGGTGAGTGGTGGTTTGGAAAAGAGCATATGGTCGCTGTGGGTTTTGGTTATTGTTTGATCGAGGAGGGTTGTATTGTGGTTGAGGCTAGTAGTATGGCTGTGTATTATAGAATAAAGCATAAATGGGTGGTGATGAGTGGTTGTTTGGGGAGTATGAGGTGCTTTAATGGGATGGTTTAGTTTGATAGCAAGGGATGACTGCTGAGACCTCTTCATTCTTTTTCTTCCCGCTACCGATCGAATCTGACTATATGGCATTGTTGGCCGCTTGCAGCGCTGCCATAGATTGCACCTTACCATACTTTATGCCCTTTTCTAGGAAATCTCCCATCTTAACCAGCTTGGGGAACTTTTGACCCATAATTCCCATCATCTTTTCAAAGTATATTCCCTCTTGGACTCGGATGAAGTACTTGGTTAGTTCACTATCTTCTAGAGGCAGTTGCACCCTGGTTGCTTCCATCCTCCACCATCGTGCATATTCTTGAGATTACTCAGATGATTTTTTTTGAAAGTTCACCAACGCAAACTGATCATGAGTGATTTCTATATTGAATCAAAAATGGTTCATGAAGTCCTCCGCCATATCTTGCCAAGTTCTCCAATTTCGCGGGTCCTGTCGGCTATACCAGGTGAGCGCTTCTCCCATCTGACTCCTTATAAAAACTTTCATCCTTAATTTCTCATTCCTCTCCACTTCGACAAGCTTATCGCAATAAGACCTTAAATGTGCATGAGGGTTCCCTGTCCCATCGAAAGTATCGAACTTTGAGGGTTTATACCCTATTGGCATATCCACATCTGGGTGAATACATAGGTCCTCATAATCAAAGCTTTCACGGTCCTCATAATCAAAGCTTTCACTTTCTTGGGCAAGTTAGAGACTTTTCATTTTCCTTCTCAACATTTGCAAATGCTCAGATACCGACTCTCCTTTCTTACGCCTAGCCTCTCTGTCTATCTCGGCATACTGATCGATCTCAAATGGTACCCTAACGGTGACAGGTGCTGTAAAGGTAGGTTCGGTAACAAAATATACAAGGGGAACGTACCGCTCATGAGTTGCGGCATGTTCCACGGGTATGTTCTTGTTGGTGGTGAAAGTGACTCTGTCACAAGGAAGGGTAGTTGCATTAGTGGTAATAGGCGGGTTCTGTGACGTCTGATGGTATTTTGGTATATAGGGAGTGTGAATAGGGGGGAGGTCGGAGGGTTAGCAGGTGTTACTGGAGGTATAACTTGAGTGGTGGGGGTTGAGGTTGAAGTGTTATTGTTTTTGCGTGATGTTGAAGCAAAATGATCTGGAAGTGAATCCATAGAAGGGAATATGGGTGGTGGAGGAAGTGTTGTAACGTCCAGGTGCTCCGATTAACTAATATGATGTACCTGTTCTCTTAGGTATTGCATTTCTTAGGCCATCCTGGCCACGTGCTCATCATTCCTTGTGTTGTCTTTTACCCCCAATCACCTCGGGTTGCTGGCTATGACTAGAGTTTGTTCAGTTGGGTCTTCTGCAGCTGACATTTTTCCTTAGACCTTAGATTGTATTGTGGCTCCGCCAGTTTTAGTTGATGCAAACAAAATTTCTTATCTTTTCGGGGGGGGGGGGGGAGGGGTGATAATAAAGCAAAAGATAAATAAGAAGAAAGAAAAGAAAAAGAGCAAGAGTCAGTTTCTTCATTTATCCGAGCAGGAAATCACATAGAGCAGATAATTCGTGCATTATAGGTAGCACGTTCCTAAAATTTGCAGGGACCTCTTATTGCCAGAGGTAGGCCTAATTCGTAGATGTTTGACAGTCTTTTAGACTTAACACGTTTAGATCCGAAGCAATTTGTTTTCATTGATAATTTGGACTGATACAAGCGGGAACGAAGATTACATCATAGAGTTGCATGGGCTTAGACAATTTGCCCTTTTGTAAAGAAAAAGAGTGAACTAGAGATAGGGGTACAAAGTAGGGAAAGGAAGGGAAATCAACCAATTCTAATAACCATCCCCTGAGATACTTCTTGTTCCCTTCTCCTATTCTGGCTCCTATTCCGGATCCTCCTCCAGGTCTTACTCGAACTCTTCCACATCATCATTGAATTCAGATTCAAATTCTGGATCTTCTTCTGGTTATGTGCTTGATACCTGGATGCATTCTGCTACCCAATCATCCTCTTCGGCCGGTGGCAGCATATGGTTAATAGATCCCGGGAAAACCTGATGATGCATTGATATGGTCACAAGATAGTGTAGCTGGGTTTCATTGTAAATCTGCAAAGCAGCCACCGCATCCTCAAACCAAGCTATACCTTCTCTAGTCGGGCGGGCCAACCCTTATTCTTCATTAATCCAGACATAGTACTCGGAGGTGCACCATGAATTTTGACCTATAGGCATTGTTACAAGGTCATTCCACTCTTCTTGCAATTTTCGTCCTTGTCCACAGCGGCACATCTCGGATCATCCCAAATGGTCTGAGGACCCGCAGAGATGAGTTACTTTGAATGCCTTCTAATCTGATCAACTCAATGAAAAACCTTTGGAGGCCCCCCAAGATTGCTCTTCCACCTAACCAAGAGAGTTTCCAGTAGATCCATTCTCTTGTCAAATTGGTTTGTCTTTTCCGTCCATTCTTCTTGCCCATATGGGGAGATCCAGGGTCTCATTCCTTCATTATGGCTGCGGATCATATTACTGACACCCACGATGTAGTCGACAGTGGCCTCCCGCTAGAAGGAATGTTCAGTAGCCAAATCTAAAGCAGCAAATGGCATCATTTGAAAAAATTGTATCCTCGTGCATATGCGGATAAAGCTCTTAGCATCTCGGCTAACACCATCGGCACCAATGTTGCTTGAAGATTGTTGCAGAAGGTTGCCTGGACCACTGGTAATAGGTTAATGTTGATACGGCCCCTTCACTGTGTGAAGACCAATAGTCCTAACAGTGCCATTGCAAAAGAGATAGGCCTGAGGCTTTCCCATGTTTTTTTGCCGCATTGAAACTCCCCAGAATACCGCTTGTAGATTTCACGGTGCCCAATTTTCTCGAACATCTGGTCGAGGCTAACCCATCCATCCTCGATACTTCTGAGGCTTCTACTATTGGTAAGACCTCAAGCATCTAAGAACCGATAATCCGGCATAGTAACTTGCAGCACTAGCTTTCTTCCGTTGAATGGCTGCTCCATAAAACTTGTGACTTCCTCCAATGTCGGTACCAGCTCACAGTCGGCAAATTTGAATACCACCTTAGCCAGATCCCAAAATTCTATCAACATGCGAGTGAGCACTCCGTCTACTTCGATGTTCATTAATGTCGTTAATGCCTCTAGGTGCATTCAAACTTTGTCTCCGTGTGCCCGATGAATATTCTTCCACCACTGTTTCTGTTTATGTGGTGCTCCCAATACCATGCTAATTTCCGGGATGTTCTGGTTGATTTCCGTTTTCTGAGGGGAGTAGAAGATAATATTTGGGTAAGTGTTTCCTTTGGATCCGTAACTGTATTTTTATGTTTGTTTGTCTTTCCACAGAAATTATGCCGTTAGGTGCAAGACCCGTTGACATCAGGGTGGTATTCATAATCGTGTGTTGGTGCTTGGGACCAACTCACCTAAGGTTTATGCAGTATGAAATATTTTACTAGAGTAGAATGTTTCCTACTTTTGAATTGGACTTATGTCAATTGACCCAACAAAGCCATTCTCTACAACTAGAAGTTTTAAGACAAGGTTCGGAGGAGTGTAAAAAACAACCCCCGCTTGCCATTGTGTGTGATAGTGTACGGCGAATACTCGATTGGAAGAGATGTGATGACAGTATATAAAAAGCAGTAATAAGCATGGGTAGTAGCTATATAGCGAGGTGATGATAGAGAGAGGATAATTGTAAAGACCAAATAAGGCATGTAAGCAAATCGTAGTTTCAATCATAATCAAAACAATGTAAAAGTAAAACTAGAAGCCAAATTAGTCTAAATCTTCTAAGGTCAAAACCTAAGGGGTTTCCCCAGTAGAGTCGCCATGTTGTTGCATCCTATATTGCACTAGTCAAGACAGGATTCAACTTGTGATTTCTCTATTGTTGATGAAAGAGATTCGCCACCTAATATTTAAAGGTATACCAGGGTACCTATTTGATTACTAAGTCATGTTCTTAGTGTCCACTAACCGGTGAGATTATGGGTAAGGGTTCTTGTTCTGCTAAGGGGAAGGTGTTAGGCACCCCTTAAAATCTACGTGAGGTAGATCTATAGGATTTAGACTAAGTTTGGGATCATTCACGTATAAAATGCTTTGACTAGCGATAAGGAATGCTATTTACTGTATGCCTAAGTATGATATTGATAAAAAGAATGCGAGGTCCTAAAGGGATATGAGTTTATGAAGAGGTTTATAAGATTTATTGAAATAGTATTGAAATTGGTACATAAGTGGTCTAGATTTTATAAGTTTATAAAATAAGATTGAGTTATAAAAATACATTGATTTGGGGATGGTTATTTACATAATGCTAAAAGGATGTTTTGTAAAACAATGTGTCTAAAATTACCTTAATTTCGAAGGATTTTCAAAGGGAGAGGTTATTTGTCGAAAATTCCTTAAAGGCGTTAGCTTTTGAAGTTACAATTTTCTTTTGAAAATGAAGCTAAGATCTGATTTTTCCTTTCTAAAATAGAGCTTCTATCGCTAAGTTCTAGATTTCAAAATCTTTAAAGGAAAGAAGGATGAGTGAAAGACATAATAGATAGTGAGGAGATTATACCTAGCGAACTAAGGATCTACTGCTAGCTAATTTTCCTTTTTAAATCCTATATTGTGTAAGGCTTGCCTAAGTTCATATGATACTAAAACATGAAAGAAAAAGCATGTGTTCTAATATATGAGTGTAATATACACGAGAGATACAATAACAATAAAGATATAACAAATACAACTAACATTAAACTAGTAGAAGCAGTTATCTAAATTAACGAGACAATAATAATGATAAAGGAGTTGACGGAAATAGGACTGGACACTGTGATCGGGCCTCAAGAAGGATAGGCTTAGCAGTAAAGAGACCCGAACACAGATATCTTTGGACTCCTGGATGAGATGCAATAAGGCTGGAATTGGGCATGAGCTCATCAAGAACTCCGAGGCCAAAATAGATGTACATGTCAAAAGATAAGAAGGTCATTAGACATATACCCAGTATATTTAACATATTCTAGAAATAGAACATACTTTCATATATGTGACAAATAGATAAATGAAATCATAATAAGATTAACATTGAAGAGGAACTTTTATATTTATGTGATGGCTTTAATTATCAAATAATTCACATCGGAAACCTTTCGTTGTCATTAAACACTAAACCCTTAAAGAACCGAATGTGTCAACAAATTAAGAGATAACGAGGGAACGCCACTCGAGGTCGATGCTCCCTTTAGATCCCCGACGCTTCAAAGTTCCCAAGTGACTCATGGCTCAGGGTAATGCTTGTGCCAGGGAGGGCAGCACAACCTAGAGTCAAACTCCGCTCCCAAATACCCTTAATCACTAACGACATGTTCTCCTTACGGGTTAAGTGCCAATGAGGCCCTTACAATGCAGACTAAGTACTAAGGTATTACCTACCACGAAATATATACTTTCCTCTTAATGACACAAGAGAATACAGATTATTTTTAACACGAAATAAGGAACATATATTAAGGAAACCTAAAGGGGGAGGAGCTGAGTTCTGAATACACATAGATACAAAGAGGTTTCATAATCACAACATTGTTGGAATGATTCGCTACGGCATAACATATTCAAAGAGGTATTGAAAGTATTACTTGGTACCATAAAGACATCAAAGAATATTCAAACCAACATCATAGTGAGCCATTGCTACAAAGGGGTTATCAAGGTCATATAACTAAGCTCTCATCATGACTATAAATTGACAGTTCAAACATGACACCCCTAAGGTCTAAAAGGGTCATGTTTCTACCTGTATTAACCAGACAAATGAACTTCATAAGGTTTGATAGTAAGGTTCAGTTTTAATTGATAGTATGAATAAGGACTGGGCGTGGTTCAAGATAGAGTTATGCAGGGATACTAGTAACATTCAGTCAACTGTACATAGACAAGGTAAAGAAGATAATGATCTCATATAGGTAAAAGAAATTTGCACATTACAAAAACCTAACCAACGTATTGGTAAAGAAAGGGAAAACATTGTATCAAGACAAGTTCAAACTCAACATAAATCTAATCCAGCATATAGGTATGAAATGGTCATGCTTCAGCTTTTAAAAGAGTCATTTGATTATATAATAGTGTCTAAGTCTTTTCTTCATGGAAGACAAGTTGAATATATGTGCATGTAAACTTTACAGAAGTCAACAAGAATCAAAATATTAAGGACATGGATGTATTTCAAGTATGTGTGAAGATCTAAACTGATTATGGAACAAAAAAACTTGGTTGTGCAGCAACTACTAGTTGACTTTATCCAAACAAGATCATGACTTACACTAAAAAGAGGAAAAACAGTTTGGCCTTAACAGAATATGTATACAACAAAGATTCATGAGAAGAATACAGCTTGATGCAGGTAAGATAGTTTCCTATGCATACAATTGTTGAGCATGATCATGAGAAAGTTATAGTGATAGCGCAGAAAATACCGTCAGAGTTAGTGGATACATATACAGAGAAGAGAAACATCTAAGCACTTGGGTTAGTTCAACTTTGTTAGGTGATATGGGCATATTGAACACTCAAGTGTACATTAGTTAAGATTACCAAATAATGAACTTGATAATAAATAAATAAGGCGCAGGGAATAATATGCAGAAATGCACATTATAACAGTATCACTGGTGAAAGCAAAACATGAACATAAAATTGGTTTAACAATGACAATAATCGAATAGAGTGAGGACCATAGTGGTAACTCAAAGGTTGTTTAACAAACACAGGCAGACAAGAAAGTATTGGGACATTGTAAGTTCAAACGTATGGTTAAGAAGCAGGAATCTAAGTCTTGAACAAGTTCAGGTTCCATTTTAGCAATAACTATCAGGTAGTAAACTTAGCTTCCAAACCTCACAAGACTACAGAAGTGCAATAAGACAAAGATGAACTTACTGCAAATCAATTGAAACCATGAAGTTCATATTGAATATAAACACATAATACTTAGGCATCGAGACTGTTAGAATATTTAGGACAGAGATCAACAAGCATCGTTTTACTTAATCTATTATCACTTCAAGAATCATAACAAAACACGTTGACCAGACAAGGGTCATCAAACTAACAGGGCATAAATGTCAAACATGTCATATAGAATAATTATAATCTACAGAGCATAACTCGACATATCTAAATCACTTCAGAGAGATGAACAAAAGAAAAAAGGAGGAAAATGTGCTGACCTTCTTAATGGAAACAGACCAAATGAATTCCTTTATTTCTCAATGATACTAGAACCCTTAAGCTTGAACGAGGAAAGAACTCGGAAAAAGAGAGGAAAACAGTAAGAGACCTAAGACAAGAAACCCTAATGTTCTTAGTGTCTTTCTGTGCTTAGTGTTCGTGACTCTTTGTGTGTTGAAAGGGACATGTTGAAATTGGGAAAGATAGTTATGAAGATAGTCCCAACATTCAAGGTAACTTCTGCAATACCTAAATTTGCATGTTGGTACTCAAAGTATCTTGTATCTAAAAGAGAAAGTCGAGCTACAATAGGTTGACCTTTGCTTCCGTGATTTGTTAAAGCTATTCGGATAGCACCAAAATAGATATGGGTAAAACCATGATCTCTCCATTGTGTGGGAAAATCATCTGGGATTTGAAGGGTGATAAATTGTTTCTCTCGAGTGGCAAGAATAGGGTGTTGGTTATGTTTGAGTCTGCGACATATTCTTTGACTCCTTTTGGTCTAAGTTGGACTAAGGAACGAATTTGGGTCCAGGGTGCAAATGATTTTTTGGCAAAAGCTGGGTTGGGGTTTATGAAGGGTAGTTCAGTGGAGGATACTTTTTGAACGTTGGAGAGGATATATACTTCATAGAGGTAATCATATTTCTTGGACAAGGTTTTATATAAAGTAGGGGACATATTCATTTATGCAAGGGAAGAGGATTATGGAAATTACTCGGACATATTTAGTGAATTGTTCCTCCCTCCAAAAGGATGGGCTTATGCTGATATCAAAGTATAAGAAACAGAGCAAGACACTCCAAGAAAGCAAACTAAATCATAGATACTAAAGTTTCCCTACAAAGGGGCTGGCTTCAACAACCCATAAGGGACGGCGTGCAGAGCTACACAAATAGTTAATTTGCTTATAGTTGCAAATGTTTTCCTACAAAGGGGCTGGCTTCAACAACCCATAAGGGACAGCTTGCCAAGCTACAGAACTCAGAAAACTTTTGTACTATAACCAACTTTAGCTGTTATAACTCAAAAAACTTTCGTACTACAATAAGCTAACTTTCTTACAACATTCTTACTCTATTTTCATACATGGACCGGACCTTCCATCCATCTGAAAGAAAGAACAAGAGGGAAATTTAGAAATAACTCTTATGTAATATACCACAAAAATTTACAAAGGTTACAAGATGTTCTTACAACTACTACATGGCCTCCTGTATATAGGACTAGGAGGTTATCACAAAATAAACATACATTATAAAATAAACCTATCTTACATGGCAAACCTATGTACAAGTGGGTCCCTTTTGGCATGTCATGTACCTTAGGCGAGCCAATTAAAAAGCTCCTGAAATCACGTGAAAGAGGTGAAATATACATGGTATAGCATGTGGAAGTATGCGGGAGCATGTGACTGCATGTGAAAGTAGGGTGTTGCTTATGAAGAAGCATGTGGAAGGATGTGAAAGCAAGTGGAAGTGGGGCTCGGATAGTATGGAAAGATGTGGAAATTTATTTTGGCATGGTTAGATGATTTTTAGTGTTTCTTGGTAGGTAATATGGGATTATGGTGGGATTAGTAGGGATTTATATAGTGATCTTTCATTGATTCTTTGGGTTTTTTCGTCTAGGCATCTTTTCAAATACCTTGTGTAGTAATGCCTAAAACTTGACGGTCCTCCTTCGATGTGTTCTTCCTCCTTTTGATTGAGAGTTGTGATCCACAACCTTAATCTGGAGATGTTGTGAGTGATCTTTTCTCGGATAACTTCGTTTGGGGTCTGATATTCCTTTGGTGCTTCACGGACTCTTTCCCAGTGAGGATGAGTGGTGGTATATTTCCAGCTCGACTAATCTTTTGGCCATATCTCTCTCGGGATGCACCTATTTAGCTGGGAGATAATTCGTTGTGCCTCACTATATTCTTCTACCATGGAAAAAATGGACACGAAAAATTTTCACCAGAACGATGCCTCTGCTTGCACATGGACTTTTCCATTAATGATATTCACTGGCCTATGGAACATGAATACCTTTGCTATGTAGGAATGGTTGAAATATTTTATCCAATAGCTTCTAGGCTTGAACCATAGTAAAAATACTTTAAGAGCTGGTTCAATGTTATAGAAATCTATGAAAAAGTTGCATTTGAATTCCCCAAAAATATAATATTGATGGCATAGGTACCAGAAAAACAATAATAGTTCTTCTCGAAAATCCTTGGCTTGTGCTATGAATATATGGCAGAATGGATATGATGGATTGACTACATAAGGCTTAAGAAAGGATCCTCCATGTTGTCGGAAAACTTTGAGCTCATAATAAGTTCTTCTTTCAATTAAAATTGATGGATCAAAGGGATCCATGAGGTTGAACAACTCCGATGGATGATCCATTGGTTTCAATGAACTTGTTCCTTGTACATTTGAAAACATGAAGATGTGGCTGATTAACTTTTGCTTTGACATCATCTTTGCTGGGGAAAATCTCTTTGAGAATTCTTCCGGTCGAGACAAAAAATCTGCAAGAATATTATCGTTTCCTTTCTGATGCTTGACTTGAAACTTGAATGGAGAGAACCATTGAGCCCATCTAAGAATCTGAGAATTTGGAATAATTTTTGCATTTATCTGGATCATCTTTGGGAAGGCCTTCATATCTATCTTTATTAGAAATTCTGTATGAATACGCAATAAATTGAATTTCTTTATTCCATTCTTTACTGCAAGAATTTCCTTGAAAGTGGGGTGATAATGTTGCTTGGCATCTTTGAACTTTCCACTAGCATATCCGCATATTTTCCTCTGGCCATCCTTTTCTTCATATAGAATGGCACTCCAATATTCATTGTTGGCATCAGTTTGCAATATCATCTTGCCTTCTGAAGGGATGTAGAGGGACTTGGCATTTTTAGATAACCCCTTTATTCCCTGACTGCTTCATCTTGTTTCTTTCCCCATGATGGAGCATTTTTCTTGAGTATTTCTGTGAGCGGAGAAATGTATGTATAGATATTTGGGATGAAATCTCTTACATAATTTACGACACCCAGGAACTGTTTGATCAACTTTGTTGTGAGGCTGGCATCTAGAAATTTGAGTAGTTCCTGACATATATGGGGTTCTAGACTGTATGCACCTTGGACAAAATGTATTCCGAAAAAATCAATCTCATTTTGAGCAAGAACCATCTTTTTTGGTGAAAGCATGATTCCGTATGTGTTACCAATGCCTCAAATTGACGGAGCAAGTTGACATGTTCCTCCAATATTTTACTAAATAACAGGATATCACCAATGTAAACTAAAGAGGTATGGAGGATGGGCTGGAATATTTTTATCATGGCTTTTTGGAACAAGAAGTGTGCAGTTTTTAATCCAAAGGGCATGACTTTCCATTGGAAGTAATCATCAGGGATGCAAAATACTTTCTCGGCTATTTCTTCAGATTCCCAATTGCCAAAATCCAGATTTAAGATCAAGCTTGGAAAAATATTTGGCCTTGGCTATGTGGGAACTAGCCTGAGTTTTCCTCTTGTTTGCTCAGCTCTTTTGTTGACATAAAATGCTTCGCAGGCCCATTGCAGATTCGATAGGTCTATCATATCAAATTCCAAAAGTTCTTCGCATTCTTTCTTCGCAAGCTGAAGGTGATCTTGATTCATGCCTCAATGACTGGCTTTTTTTGGATTATTGCTTTCATTCTTCTTAAAAGGAAGCTTGATAAAAATTTCTTCGTTCATCCATAATGGGCTTTTCCCTTTCTTCGTAAAATCCTTGTGGGATTCAGCACATGAATGCTCAATGAGATTTTGTTCAAATCTCCTTGATTTTTTCGTCGTTGGTGATTTGGAATAACCTTGGAATTTTTGAATAAGGTTTGAACTTCTTCTTAAACGATATCCCGTTAGCCCTGATCCGGAAATGATCTTTTAGTTGTCTGAAAATGTCGAATTCAACAATATGATCTTTTTATGGTACATCCGGCCCTATCTGCTTTGTTCTATACTTCAATCTTGGAGAGAACTCAATTGTGACTGGTTCTTTGTGATGACGGTGGTAGTAAAGATTCCATTTGATGCAGTGTTGAAATCCTTAAAGTGCGGAACCCATTGATCTTCCAGGAGAACAGCAGGATTTATGAGTGAACAAGCAGCTCCAGTGTCAATGAAAGCAATGACTCGAGTTGGTTTATCCCATTTGGATGAATAAAACCTTGTGTTCGACTTGAGGGATGACTGTGATAGCATTGATCACTTCCTGGGATTTAGCGGCTCGTTCAGAAATTTGATAGCGGTCATCACTATGATATTCATATATATCAAGAGAGAATAAGGTTTCTTCAGTGGGTTCATCGTCCATAGAGAATATGGACTCGAGGTCTCTTTCTTTTCCGAGATGTATGCCAATGTAATGCTCAATTTCTTGCAAGAGCTTGACAGATTTCCTCGGTTGGGGACAATTTCTTGCGAAATGTCCAATCCGGTGGCAAATAAAGCATCTATTCTTTTTGTGAAAATTTCCTGGTCTCCTTCACCTGAAATATTTTGTGAGCCTCCTGGACCTTGGTTTCCCATCTGGAATTCTTGGCCATCTGACCCTCCTGAATCCTCTACGTCGCCTAGATGTACGGCAGGAACATCCTGATCCGGTGATAAGATAAGATTTGCATCATGCTTTGTAAGCGCTGGATTGTGTTGGATAATTTGTTTTGGGGCAGACCACTTCATACAAATGTCATCCAATGCGACGAAAATAGCTTGCCTGATGTAGCCAACTTGTGGGATTGTTAAGGACTGAAACTTTTCTTCAATGATGGTCATGGTTCTGCTTGCAAACAACATTGGAAGGGAAGAGACAAAGATTTGATTTAAATTGATGTCTCCACCGATCTAGAAGTATATCTTTGCCAATATTTGAAATTGCTTGTCAATATCATTTTTGTCGAAAGACACACACTTCATCTTGAAGAGTTGTCTTCACATCTTTTCTTGTGTTTTGCCAGTATTGTTGATACCCAATTTTTCCTTGTTTTTTTAAATATGCAAAATACCTTCAAAATGGTATATAAGCATATCCCAAGGTTTCATTATTTTTCCCTAATTTTTCAAAGATTTTTAAATTAATTTACTACCCTATTTTATCAAGAAAAACCAATAATTGTCCGCAAAATTATCATTTTTTTGGTGATTCATTTATTTGATTCTCATGTTATACTAAAATATAGCTAAGATATTTTTTTTACAAATTTATTTAGTATTTTTAAGGATAAAATTGCATAATTGCAATATTAGCCATTTTTAGGTTTATCCGTCTCATGTTTATAAAATGGGATTTTATATTTTAAAATTGATAATTATATATTATAAATCTTTTTAGTGCTTTCAATTAATTTTTCAGAAACTTATTTACAATTTTCTATAAATTAAATGGGAAAAAAGGGCTATTTAACTTATAGCTAGATTTGGCTTTCTAATCTAGCCTAATTAAACCAGCCCATATCCCCTAATTACACCAGCCCAAAGACCCAAGCCCAAATCCTAAATCTACCGACCCAATCCGGATTAAATCTTGGTCGTTGATCAATTTTGATCAACGGGCCAGATTCGTTCTTACCAAATTAAACAAACACCCTCCCCCCCCAAACCCCTCTCATTCCTCACTCGACCGACTCTTATCTCTATCTCTCTATATCTGGTTCTCTCTAGAACCTTCCCCTTTCCCCTCCGCTCCGATGAGCTTCACTCGCCTTCTCCGGCCACCTCCTGGCCTGAATCCATGGTGGTCTCACCACCTACCAGCCTTCTATGGTTCCTGTACGCTTGGTTGCTGAAGTTTCATGGCCTGACCACGAATAAGCTTCATCCAGACCTTGCTTGATTCAAGTTTTATGGCCATCTCCGGCCTTGCTCTGGCAAGCCATGTCTGTTTCGAGCTTAATCTCGATTCCTCTTGCTTAGATCAACGACTATCCAAGCCTTTCTCACCATTTGGGTTCCTCTGAAACCCTAGTTTTTGAGGTTCTTCTGAGTTCTTTAGATCTGTTCTAGATCTGTGTTTTCCCTAAACTTTTAAACGACTTCTTGATATTTCTTTCAAAACTATGCTTTCAAAATCTCTATTTTTCCGATCTAGGGTTTTTGAGTTATTTAGATGTTTCTCTAATTTTCTTTTTCTCTTGTGTGCTTCCTCTACTATGTTTCTTATTAAGTTTCTTCTACTGTGTTCTTGTTTCTTCTACTATGCTTCTTTATATGTTTCTCCTACTATGTTCTTATTAGTTTCTCCTACCGTGCTCTTATTAGTTCCGTCTACTATGTTTCTTTGAGTTCTTCTACTGTGTTTCACATATTGTTCTTTTACTATGCTTCTCATGAGTTCCTGCTACTAAAAAAGCACGTTAAAGGTCTCAGTTCTTTTCTGAGACCCCTGAACCTGTTTCGATTAGTATCTTTTTCCTTGATTACTTGTCCTCTCATCTCTGCACTAGATTGATGATAAAAACGCTAGAATTTGGGGGTTCATCCGAGTTTTGAGACCATTAGCTATGTGGTATGCTTGTCCTTCATCTTGGAAATTGTTTGATTTCAAAAACCCTGACTATTTCGAGTTTCTAAATTTGTTTCCTCTATTGCTCAACTGAATCTTGAAATCTTTGTTTCAATCTCTATTTCTTTAGGCAATTCTGATTCTCTACTAAACTATTCTAAGGTGCTTATACTGGACCCTTTGTATGCTATTTGATACTATCTCTCTTCTACATTGCTGACCTATGTGACTACCATTATTGCAATGGCATGACGTTTATTTGCCCTAAATTCAGCTTAGCATGTTTGTGTGCTCTTTATATGTGCTGAACTCCCCTCTAAAATGGCTTTCAATTCTGATTGATTTCAGACTTCCTTTGTGAAAGTCTGATTGATCTTCTTTCCTTGTTTGCTGATTTTCCTATTGCTTGGTTTGAGTCGAAAACTTTCCTTAGCTTTTCTGACTTGGTTTATTCATGGACCAATAATTACAAATCTCTGACTCCTTGATTTACTATGTACTAATTGATTTTCTACCTTATTTATGTAACCGTGTATTTCAAAATTCTGGCCTTAAATAAACTCATATGTATTTACCCCCAATTGTCTACTTTGCACAAGATGCTTGTTTGATCTCTTTCCTTAAATAATTTTCTTGCTCATTACCGTGTAAGTCTGAATTCCTTAATTAAAGAAAGTCTTGCACTGATTGATTTTAATTGATACCCAGTTCCTTAATTGTTTTCTTACCTTATTTCTGCCTGTTTTTCACACTATAAGTACACGACTCTTTCATTAACCCAAGGACCCCATCATTGGTAGTATTTCTGAACTTATACTCACACTCAAAAAGTATTCTCTCTTATTGTTTGTACTGTGGTCTGTTTACAAGTTTTGCTGCCTGCTTTCTCTATTTGCTACTTTGAAACTTGTATGTCCTGATTTAAGTTGTAGCACCACAGCAATGTGTTTTTCTTGCTGCTTTTGTACCCCTGTTTGCTTACTGCTTCTGTATAGTTCAACACTTACTCTAGCATACTGAATTCTTTCTGCCTGTTCTACGATGAATCCAAAACCCCTACCCCCTATGTGTTTAAGCTATGGTTTGAGGCATGGCAATACTGCAAGTTATTGTCCATGAGTCAGACTTGATCCCCTGGGATCCTACCCTCTAATAGTATGTGTTCTTGCAGGCTTATAGGTGTGCTAGCACTCTCCATTGCTGGGCATGCCTAAAGTCTGCCCTTGCCTAAGCAATATGCTCTTTACAATATCCATATTCCCCTGAACCCCTTATGCGTGCTTATTTGTAGCCGTTTCCCTCTCCCTTTCCCCTTTTAGCATTCTGTTCTGCACTTGCACACTTTCTTAGTCTTTAAGTTCTGCCCCCCTCTTGTGAGCCTTGCCTTGGGACCCTTTGAGTTCCCTCTAAACTTGGACACTTGAGGGCTGGCCCTTCCACACTGCACTCATCCCCAATCTGATAATACATTTAGGTGTGAGCATTTCCCGGAGTCCCTTCGAGGCTCTTAGGGAACTTTGACACACTCAAATGGGAGAAAGGCTTTGGATCATGACCTCTTGGAGTTCGTTTACCTCATATTTCAGACATAAAGTCTGAATTAGGCTCTCCTTGGTTGTACTTTTATTTATTTTCTTTCTGATGTATTTTACCTTATTCCGGGCTGTAATAACTTGTAATAAACTCTTGGGGATGGTTAGTGAAAAGGGACGGGTAACTATGTATGCAAAAAGGGTAGATACCATGCCTATAGGAATTTTAAATTCTGTATATGCACATAGAAATCATGCCTATAGGTCCTTCTGAATTCTGTATACCTATCATTCACATAGAAATCATGATCATAGGACTACTACATTCAAATAGAAATCATGCTTACAAGATTATCTAAATCTGTACGTTCAATCGCACCTAGATATCATGTTCATAGGTCTTAAACAAATTTCTGATATCATGTTCATCGGTCATAAACAAATTTCTCATATCATGTTATCATGTTCATAGGTCTTAAACAAATTTTGCATCTAGATATCATGTTCATAGTCTGGCCGGGAACCACACTAGTGGATTCTGAGGGGTGCCTAACACCTTCCCCTTAGTATAATTTCAAGCCCTTACCCAATCTCTGTTTACTCAAATCAAATCTCCTTGGTGTCCTAATGCACCCTAATCATTAGGTGGTGACTCTTTAAATCAAACCCAATTCCCAAAAGGAATGAGTTGTCCTCCCAAATGTCATAAACCCGACTTCGCGAGAAAAAAGGGGGCTCAACAAGTATCTCCACAGAAAACTTCATGTAGGATTCTGATGTTGAAGGCAAAGTCTTGGGAAGTAAGAAAAGTATTTTTGTCTTGAAATCCAAGTGAGTTCCACCAATCTCTGAGGATTCCTGAGAACCATGAAGTGAGTTATGGCAGGATGATATACTTTTCTCGTTCCACCAAATTTTTGGTCACTATTAAAGTATAGAAGTGTTGGATCCTTTGAGGCCATTTTGAAACCTTGACGTCATATAAGGTGAAAGTGTGGAAACCAGTTCCAACTGGTTTTGACACCATGGGCTCATATCTTCTTTCTGGGATTGATTCATTTGTCATGCCTTCTTGTTCCTTATCTATTTCAGATATTTCTGGATCTCTTGGTTGGTTTACAAATATAGGGGGATCGTCATCTTCGGAAGAGTTTGTTAGGGATTCATTGCTTGATTGAGAGCTATCTTCCATTACTTCATCGTCTGATGAATTTAGAGATTCCGAGCATGTGGTATCGCCTTATGAAATGTTTCTTGGTTGGGAGACATAGAGGTCTGGAGTCCTCTGATAAAAAATCATTAGATTTTTAGGGTTGGACCTTTTTGAACTTTTACCATGATCTCTCCTTTTCTTGGTTTATTTTTGCGTTGCAAAAGCATCTTTCCTTTCCCAGACTACTTTTGCAATGTCAAAATCATGTTCCCTTTTTTAAGGGTTGGGTGAAAGAAATAGGATTTTGTAAGGTAGTTGGAAAAGTAGAAAAGGTGTAGTTCAATTTAGGTGGGGAATAAGCTTGTGGAGACATAGGGAAGAAGGTAGGTTTTTAGGGGAAAACTGGGTCTTTTGTGACTCAAAGTGGTCATTCTCAGATGTTGAATTTGTTCTCTGATTGAAATCGTCTTCTTTTGTTTTTGTTGGAAGAATTGGAAAATTGAAGTTCCCAACGGACAAATCTCATATTGTAAAGTTGCCAACCTTAGTTCCAAGGCTTTGATTAGCCCTGCATGGTGAGACGATCTCTACTCCACCTTTTTCTCAATTGTTTCCACTTTGCCCATCATTTCATTTTGTGTATGGGCCACATTTTTTATGGTGTTGTCAATGTTGTTCAGCACTTTGTTTTGGAAGATGGAATTTTCTGATTGCCAGTTTATGGTTTCTTCAATGTCACTTGTTGGGGGTTTTCCTTCGGTAGGTAGCACTATGTTTTTCTTGGGAATTTTTGGAGCATGGCTTATACCCTTTTTTTCAAAAAGTTGAAGTGAAGGAAAATCTTCGGTATTACTGGAGCTTGAAGGACTTAGCATGAATATATGTGGTTGTGTGGGATTTGGGGCTTTTTGAGTTGTTGAAGTTTTAGGTTCAGGTGGATTTTTGGATTCTGGGGTATGGGCTGATGGTGGTTTGGGTTTGGGCCTGGTTTCACTATCTTCCCAGCTTGGAGTAAATTTTTCTGGTAATTTTGACCATTCTTGGGGTTTGTAACTAACAAGAACTTCATATTTACCTGGACTGCTTAATGAGCCAATTGAATGATCTTTGTTTTCATATTTTGCTCGAAATTGCTTTTAAGTGGTTTTCCTCTTTTTTTTTGGATTTTGTATGGCCTCGTTAAGGCTAAATCTTTGCCAATGCTGTAGGTGTTGTTCATCATATTCTCCTATTGGATCTTCCAAACAGTCTTGGCAGTCACAACCAAGACCCCAAAGACAGCGTCCCGTAATGGGCCATTTGAACCACCAAACTCTTCTTCCTTCTTTATCAAAATGTTGACACCAGTCATATTCTTCCATGATAGCTTTTATATTCCAGAAAGGTTCACTTTCAGGATCAGGGTCAGTATCTCTGGGTTGGATCATTTGGCAAGAAAAAATGGTTTTATTTAATTTTTTGAGATGGGAATGGTCAAAGCTTATGGAAACGATTTTGTCATTTCATTTGGTAAAAGTTGGCTCACCCGATTGCAGAGATTCCTCTAGTTCTCTTAACATTTTATAATTTGTGATCCAGGAATTAGGAAGAATTTTAACCAGTTCGTCTCTTGAAATTTGTCTTGGTATTTGGGTGCACATGGTGTTTCCTTTGGTAGTATCACTATTCAAGAGTAAATCATTTTCTCCTCTGGGAAGGCAAGAGATCCATGACATAAGTTTGAACCCACCATGCCATTTGGTGATGAAGAGTGGCTTGGATAAAATCTTTGGCTTGTGGGGATCCTTGGATTTGGACTTGGATTTTTAGCGCTTCGGTTAAGAATGGGTCATAAAAGGACATGTTAAAATTTGGAAAGATAGTTATGAAGATAGTCCCAGCATTCAAGGTAACTTCTGCAGTACCTAAATTTGCATGTTGGTACTCCGTGTATCTTGTATCTAGAAGAGAAAGTCGAGCTACAACAGGTTGACCTTTTCTTCCAGGATTTGTTAAAGCAATTCGGATAGCACCAAAATGGATATGGGTAAAATCACGATCTCACCATTGTCTGGGAAAATCACTTGGATTTGAAGGGTGATAAATTGTTCCTCTCAAGTGGCAAAAATAGGATGCTGGTTAAGTTTTGAGGCAGCAACATATTCTTTGACTACTTTTGCTCTGTGTTGGACAAAGGACCGAATTTGGGTCCAGGGTGCAAATGATTTTTTGGCAATAGCTGAGTAAGGGTTTATGAGGGGCAGTTCAGTGGAGGATACTTTTTGATCTTCGGAGAGGATATCTACTTCATAGTGGTAATCATATTTTTTGGACAAGGTTTTATATAAAGTAGGGCACATATTCATTTTTTCAAGGGAAGACGATGATGGAAATGACTCAGACATATTTAGTAAATTGTTCCTCCCTCCGAAAGGATGGGCTTGATAAGATACCACAGTATAAGAAATAGAGCAAGAGACTCTAAGAAAGCAAACTAAATCATAGATACGAAGGTTTCCCTAAAAAGGGGCTGGCTTTAACAAACTATAAGGGGCGGCTTGCAGAGCTACACAAATAGCTAATTTTCTTATAGTCGCAGATGTTTTCCTACAAAGGGGTTGGCTTCAACAACCCATAAGCGACAGCTTGCCAAGCTAAATAACTCAGAAAACTTTTATACTATAACAATCTTTTGTACTATAAACAACTTTAGTTGTTATAAGTTTTCTAAGTTATAATAGTTAGCTTGTTCGTTGGTGTGTGTTAGGTGAGAGAATTGAAGCCTCCTTTTATAGTGGCATTCAATGCCTCTAGAGTTTTAGATTTTAAATTAAGATAGTGGAGAGTGATGATGAGTTGATGATGCGAGTATAGTCGGGTAAAATTAGAGAGAACTGAGGAAAAACCAGTATTTGAGTTTACCTGAGTGGAGAGACATGATAGGTTGAATGTTGATGCATAAGAAACTACCGATGAAAACCCTAATACCCAGAGGTCATTGCATTTGACCTATGGGTGTCGAATATTGATGATGAAGCCAGTTAGCAACTCCTGCTCGCTTTAATTTGAAGGACGAGAGAAGAAATCAGGCGAGTTTGAAGTTTCACCTTTTGGTCTTATTTCTTCAGTTAGGGTTTTGAAATCGAATGGCAAAAATGGAAAGAATGACGGAACCAAGAATGCAGGAAACAAAATGAACAACCATACATGCCATTGATTTGAAAGGTCTGTAGAAATTTGAAGTTTCACCTCTGATGTTACGGTTTGAATTTGAGAGTTTTGATTTTTGATAATGAAATAGGCAAACATTCAGTGAGAATCTTGGATATGGGAGACAAACAATACGATTTGAGATTGATTTTACCACCTTGCACTAATTTGTGCAAGGTATGTTAATTGATGGGGTTTAGGGCAGACGAGAGAAGAGAGAATAAGGGGAAAGAAGGATGGCGGTTCAAAGGGGAAATGACTAGGGTTTTGGGATGGGGGTTGGCCGTCTCTTAGATATGGTCGAGGAAAGGGATTTGGGCCGTTGGATCATTTGATCAATGGCCCTTGTAAATCGGGGTGTTACACATTTTGGAAAGTCAATTCCTGGAATTTTTGGAATCGTTAGATCTGTGTGATCCAGCGGCTGAGATAATTTCTGATAGTGGGTCGAGATTAAACAAAAAATAGGGATAATTCTTGATAATTTGAATCAACGGCTCAGATTGCTTGTGTTTGTTTTCTGAGTGGGATTAGTGGGTGACGTGGCATGCTCTCGTTGGTTGAATGAGAATGGCATGGAATTCCAAGTGGGAAAGGGATGTGGTGTTTGAACTGGGTTAATTCCGACTTGGGCCTGGTATTTGGGCTGGTTTTAGTTTAGGGAATAGCCACTTCATTTTTAATGAATGAATTTCAATTGTAGCCTTTTAGTTTTAAACATTTTTAAAAATTAACTTAAATAAGCTTAATAGTTTTAAAAAAATATGGTAAAATTATAATTACTATATGTTACTAATTATCTTAATTTGTTATCTGTAAATGACACATAGTTGGAATTATGGCACTAATTTCCAAGTGTTAACATAATAACCTAATTCACTGGAAATTAAGGAGTAATTTTGTCAAATTATAAAATCTATGTAATGTATTTACAAAAGTTATTTTATAATAGCAAATACATTTGTAATTGCACAATACTAGTACTAGATGATTAATTTTGATACTAATACTTAATTAATTTATAAAAATAAATATTCATAAATAGAAAATACGTTTAAAGTATTTATTGTAAATTGTTATGCAAGAATAAATTAATTTTAAAAGGGAGGGTCAAAATTGGCCGTCAACAGTCGTGATCACATTATTGTTTCAGTCTGTCATAGGGATGCTTTAGTATTATTCGACCTTGGTTCAACTTATTCTTATATGTCATCATATTTTGCTCGTTATTTTGATATACCTTGTGGTTCTATTAATATTCTTGTCCATGTGTTTACACTTGTTTGTGATTCTATCATGGTAGATTGCATGTACCGATCTTGCATTATTACCATTAGGGGTTATGAGACTACGGTTGATCTTTTATTGCTCAATATGGTTAATTTTGAGGGGATTTTGGATATGGATTGGCTATCTCCATACCATGCTATAATTGATTGTTCCTCGACATTAGCATACCGGGGTGGCTAAGGTTTGAGCGGAGAGGTTCTTTTTGTCATAGTCCTAGTGGAGTGATTTAATTATTGAAGGCTCGTCATATGATTGAGAATGGGTGTTTGGCGTATTTGGCCTTCATGAGGCATGTTAGTGCTGATACTCCTACTTTTGAGTCAATTCTAGCAGTGAGGGAGTTCTCAGATTTGTTTACTACAGACTTGCCGGACATGCCACCCAATAGGGATATTGATTTCAATATTGATCTAGTGTCAGGCACACATCCCATCGCTATTTCACCATATAGCATGGAACCAACAGAGTTGAATATAATGAAGGAGTTGTTACAAGAACTATTTGATAAAGGTTTCATCAAGCCCAGTGTGTCACCTTGTGGTGCGCTAGTCCTTTTTGTGGAGAAGAAAGATTGTTCTATAAGAATGTGCATTGATTACAGGAAATTGCACATGGATACGATCAAGAACAAGTATCCACTTATATGTATTGATGATTTATTTGATCAGCTTCATAGTCCCAGGATATTCTCGAAGATTGACTTGAGATCGGTGTACCATCAGTAGATGATTAGGCTTCAGACATTCCTAATACACCTTTCAGGACCCGTTGTGGGAATTATGAGTTCTTCGTGATGTCGTTTGGGATGACCAATGCCCCACAAGCTTTCATGTACTTAATTAACATCGTGTTTCAGCCTTATTTGGATTCCGTTGTCATTGTATTCGTTGATGATATATTGGTGTATTCTCGCAGCCAAAAGGAGTATGAGCAGCAATTGAGGATTGTGCTCCAAATTTTAACGGAGAGAAGCTATATGCTATGTTCTCCAAGTGCGAGCTCTGGTTAGACTCGGTGGCATTCTTGGGTCACATGCAATCCAGTAAAGGGATTAAGGTGGATCAAATGAAGATTGAGGCAGTTCAAAGTTGGCCCAAACCTTCTACCGCTACAAAGATATGGAGTCTTGGGGTTGGTTGGGTATTATCGGTACTTTGTGGAGGGGATCTCATCTATCTCAACGTCATTAATAATGTTGACACAGAAGAGTATCCCATTCATGTTTTCTGACGTCTGTGAGGAAAGCCTTCAGAAGCTCAAGTCTGCCTTGACTACAAATCAAATTTTAGTTTGCCTTCGAAATCGGGTTAATATAGATTCTATTATGATGCTTCACGGGTTGGCATTGGGTGTGTGTTGATGCGGGATGGTACGGTGATTGCCTATGCTTCGTGTCAGTTAGAACCCCATGAGATGAATTACACAGTACATGATTTGGAGTTAGCATCTATTATACACGCGCTCAAGATTTATAGCGTGTTTGGCCAAGCTTTTTTAGGGTCAAAAGTGCTTTTTTGGCTAAAAGCACTTTTGGCCAAAAATTGGGGTGTTCGGACAAGATTTTGGAAGGAAAAAAAGTGCTTTTGAGGAGAATCAGAAGCAGTTTTGGAGAAGTAGAAAAAAGTAGCTTCTCTCCAAAAGCACTTTTCTGAGAAGCACTTTTGAGAAAAATAAACTTAGAAGCAGTTTTCAAAAGCTTGGCCAAACACTAATTACTGCTCAAAAGTGCTTTTCTAATTAATTATCCAAACACAAACTACTTCTCATCAAAAACACTTTTTTTACAAGTACTTTTGAGAAAAGCACTTCTCAAAATAAGCTGATTTTAGAAGCTTGGCCAAACGGGCTATTAGAGGTTCTACTTATATGGCATGTCTTGTAAGGTGTATAAAGATCACCAGAGTCTCCATCATCTATTTAAGCAAATGGATTTGAACTTGAGTCAACAGAAGTGGTTGGAGCTATTGAAGGACTATGACATTACCATTGTTTATCATTAAGGGGAAGGCTAGTGTGGTGGCCGACGCCTTTAATAGGAAGGCGGAGAGTATGTGGAGTCTTGCTTATATTCCAGCTTGGGTGAGGCCTTTGGCCATGGATGTTCAGGCATTAACCAACAAGTTGGTGAGATTAGATATTTCAGAGGAGAGCAAGGTTCTAGCATGTACTTTATCTCAGTCATCCTTGTTTGAGCACATTAAGGAGCGTTAGTCTGATGATCCCCATTTGCTTGTCCTTATGAACACACTGCAGCATGGTGATGCTAAGGAGGTGATTATTGGTGATGATGGGGTGTTGAGGCTTTAGGTTAAAATCTGTGTTCCTAATGTTGATGGCTTGAGGGAGTTGATTCTAGATGAGGCTCACAGTTTGCGGTACTTTATTCATTCAGGCGCTACGAAGCTGTACCGTGATATGAAGTAGAATTATTGGTGGCAGAGGTTAAAGAAGGGCATTGTTGAGATTGTTGCATGGTGTTTGAACGTTCAGCAGATTAAGTGTGAGCATCAGAGACCGGGTGGTTTGCTTTAGAGGCTAGATATATCGAGGTAGAAGTGAGAGTATATCACTGTGGATTTTGTTGTTCGATAGTCAATGGACCATGAGGAGATTAAATGTTGTGTGGGTTATTGTGGACAGACTGACCTAGTCTACACACTTCATTCCAATCATGATTTCCTACACTTCAAAGCAGTTGGCTCGGATTTATCTTAGAGACATTATTCGTCTACATAGTGCGCCTGTTTCAATTATCTTAGATCGAGGCACTCAATTTACATCACATTTTTGGAGATTCGTTCAATGTGAGTTAGGCACACAGCTTAGTTGGGTACGACATTTCATCCCCAAAAAGACGAGCAGTCCAAGCATACAATTCAGGTCTTGGAGGACATGATAAGAGCCTGTGTCATCGAATTCGGAGGGGGGGCAGTGGGATAAGTTTTTTCCATTAGCAAAGTTCGCCTACAAAAACAACTACCAGTCGAGCATACAAACGGTTTTATATGAGGCCTTATAAGGGATTCAATGTCGTTCTTCGGTTGGTTGGTTCGATCCTGGCGACGCTAGGCTATTAGCACTGATTTGGTTTGTGATGCTTTGGAGATAGTGAAATTGATTCGAGAGAGGCTTCACATCGCTAATTCTACGCAGAAGATTTACGCAAATAAGAAGGCTCGTGATGTGGCATTCAAGGTGGGTGAGAAGGTTCTACTCAGAGTTTCTCCTATGAAGGGCGTGATGAGGTTTGAGAAGAAGGTCAAGTTGAGTCCATAGTTTGTTGGTGCATTTGAGGTCTTGGAGAGAGTTTCTTTTCCACCCATCTTATCGGGGGTTCATCAGATGCTCCATGTTTCCATGCTTCGAAAGTACTATAAGGATCCATCTCATGTGTTGGATTTCAGCTCAATACAGTTGGGCAAGGATTTGACTTATGATGAGGAGCCAATGGTCATTTTAGATATGCAGGTTTGGAAGTTCAGATGGAAAGATATTGCATAGTTTAAGGCCGAGCAGATATGCTCACATTTTTGGCATTTTAGGTATGACTTTAAACACGTTTAAGGACGAACGTTTGCTTATGAGGGGAAGAATGTAATGACCTGGATGATCGTTTTATGTATTTTAGCTTTTTACCCAGTTTGATGGTTCTCACATGTGTATTTATTATTGTGTGAATTGTGGGGATGGTTGGTTTTGTTTCGGGGAGGGTTCAGAGTTAACTGGAACACTTAGTTGCATGGTTGGAAGCTTAAGTCGTAAGAGTTAACCAAGGTTTGACTATTGTGTAAATGACCTAAGATTTGACTATTATGTAAATAACCTCGAATTGGTGTGCTGATGGTTCCAGTAGGTTTATATGGTTATTTTGGACTTAGGCTTATGTCCGGATTTAGATCTGGAGGCTTCTAGGTTGCTTTTGCCTTGGATGTCGAAAGTTGGCAATTTGAAGGTTTGGAAAGTTCATAAGTTTGACTGGGGTTTGACTTTGATGTTATCGCATTCTGATTTTAGTTCCAATAGTTGTATTAGGTTCATTTTTTCATTTGGAACTTGTGTGCAAAATTTGGGTTCATTCCGAATTCGTTAGACTTGAATCAGACGCTTCGTTTGAAGTTTAAATGTTCTTGAACTTAAGAAAAGTTCTATTTGTGTTTTTACATTTGATTCATTTTTGTGGTGTTACTGTATGTGTTTGGAGGCTTTGGATAGCTCCGGTAGTGTTTATGGACTGGTTGGGGTGATAGGACGGGATCCAGTGGGCTCGAGTGGTTTCGGACCACCTGGTGCATTTTGGAAAGATGCAAATTTTGCTGGTGTGAGGTCTTCATTGCGATAGCAGAGTTAGGGTGGGAATTGGGAAGTATAATTTGAGGTGGGGATATTCCTACATCGTGTTCGTGATAGGGCAGCTGCATTTGCGGAGGATAACTTTGAGCTGGGCAATTGTCCTTCTTCGTGTTCGTAACTAGGGTCCACGTTCACAGAAAAGCTGGGAGCTGGGTTCGTTGGCCTACACGTTTGCACGGTCCTGGGTGCGTTCTCATAGGGTCAATTTTGTTTTTCATCGCGTTCGCGAGGTGGTGTCTGCAAACACGAAGGTTTGTTTTGAGTCGGTCTATTTTTGTGCTTTACGAACACACGAGGCACGTGCTGCGTGTGCGAAATATGGGAGACCTTTTAAGAGTTGATTATCAGGGCTGACCTTTTAAGAGTTGAATTTCAGGGTTACTACCCATTTTATCATATTTGGAGATTGGGAGCTCGGATTGGGGCGATTTTCACCAACTTGAATTGAGTGGGTATTCTTGACTCGGATTTGATTATTATTCATGATTATATATTTGAATTTGGCATTTGATTGGAGAATCTAAGTGAGAAGAATTGGGTATTTTGGAAAAACCTTTCTAAAAAGAAAAATAAAGATTTTAAACATGATTCCGAGTCTGTTCTGGGTGAAACTTGTATGGTTTGACTCGTATGTAAATGGGTGTTCGGGATTTGTGAGTTATCTCGGGTTCTAGGGTGTGGGCCCGGTTTGACTTTTTGGTTGACTTTGACTATTTGTATAAAGATCGAAGCTTTATTGTTTGGGGTTACTTACTATAACCTTTTATATTATTAAGTTTTTTTTTTTTTTGCAAAATTCAAGTCGTTTGGAGGTGCATTCGCGCGGAAAGGCAGTTTTAGAGTTTTTATTTAACTTTTTTGAGGTAAGTATCTTTTACTTGGTTCAGGAACTAGTTGCATGAGTTATTAGTGATGGCTACGTGCTATGGGCACGTACATGCGAGGGGTTGAGCCCATGTGAGTGCACCAATATTTTATCCTTGATCGGGATAGTGCTTAGGCTAATTTATGACTGTTAAGGTTCTGGTTATCATGCTTCTTATGTGTGTAGCCCTTTGTGAGCTAATTCAATCATATTAGAGGTTACATGTAGGTGACTCTCCTGTTCAAACATGATAAATGCTATTTTTATGGCGTAAGCGCCTAATTTGAGCTATGGTAGTACACTTCGCACATGCCTACACCTTAGCATGTCACTTATATCAGTCCATGAGTATGTGATTTGATATACATTATTCATACACATATATTCTTGTATATGTTTTTTATGTGACAAGTACTAGATTGATAGCATGTGAGTGGTCGGTGTAGGTTTGAGTTATGGTAGCAAGTGAGTGGTCTGTGCGGTTGTTATATATGGAACGTGAGGTGTTCGTGCAGCGTGTGGATAAGGGTTCATCCCCCTAGGGTCATCCT
Organism: Nicotiana attenuata; assembly: GCF_001879085.1. Classification (NCBI taxonomy): domain Eukaryota; kingdom Viridiplantae; phylum Streptophyta; class Magnoliopsida; order Solanales; family Solanaceae; genus Nicotiana; species Nicotiana attenuata. The sequence continues at coordinate 70,883 of NW_017673605.1, forward strand.
CTCATGTTTCTCTCTTGATGGTGTACACACGGTACGAGGAAAACTAACCAATGTTTGGTTATTGCATCTCTTCTCTATTTGCAAATACCTTGGATATATACATGTTTTATTCGCATAACTTCTTTATATTCTAGATATGGAATTGATATATGCCTCGTTGTGCGTATCTTCTATGTATATTGTTTAGTTCTATTAGTCGGAGCACGGTACATACCTTCTCTATAGGTCAACCTATCCACACGAGATTTGATCATATATGCATATCTTCTCTATATGCTGTGTTGTTAAATGATACACGCACATCATCTCTTTGTGCACCATTGTGATTTTATCTGTTTTTTTATGATTAGATGGTACCATTGTTGTGTACATCTGATATTCATGAACATAGTAGGTTATTAGCCAGTATCTTTGGTAGTTCTTGCCACCACTACCTCGCTGAGGTTAGCTATGCTACTTGCTGAGTAAATGGGGTCGGTTCTACCTATATCATACTATGCACTTAATTATGCATATCCATGCGTCAGACCCAGTTGAGACATGTCCGTGACTGCTGTGAGCTGCCGAGAGACGAGGTAGAGCTACATTCCGACTGTAATCTTTGCCCTTTTATTCGATTTTAGTTACTATTGAGACAATATTTTCATTTTGTATTTCAGAATTGTATTTTTATTCTAGAGATCATGACTCTATATTGCCAGTTCTGGGGCATGTTATGCATGAATGAAGTTTATTTATGATATTTGGCTTTAGATTTGTACAATTTCTGTTAATTATGGTATCCTGTTCCACTATTGTTCTATTTGGCTTGCCTAGCAAGTGAATTAGGCGCCGTCACGACCGGATGGAGGTTTCGTGACAGGATTGGCTATCTCCGTACCGTGCTATCTTGATTGTCATGCTAAGACAATCACATTGGCTATTTTTGGGTTGCAAAGGTTCGAATGGAGGGGTTCACTCGGTCATACTCCTAGTATGGTGATTTCAGTTTTGAAGGCTCAAGAAGGGATGTTTCGCGTACCTAACCTTTGTTAGCGATGTTAGTGCTGATACTCTTACTGTTGATTCAGTCCATGTAGCGAGAATGTTTCCTGTAATATTCCAAGCAAACCTACCCGGTGTGCCACCCGATAGGAATATGGATTTTGGTACCGATTTGGCACCAGGCACTTTATCCATATCTATTCCACCATATTGCACAACGCAACATCAAACATTGAACCTCCAAGACTAGGTAAGAATATGAATTTCAAAACAACAATATGAAATATAATGTGCCTGAATTAACATAAATAGCATAGTAAAGCTCCAACAACAATTGTTAATGTGCTACATAATGAAAATTTCTCAAAACTAGGTAGTATAGAGTCATGAGCTCTAAAGTATAGAATATGTCTCAATTGTACAACACTATCTGAATGTAAAATAACAGTATAAGACAACGGGAAGGGACTCCAAGGGTCTGCGGTTTTCATGTAGCACTACCTTGAATCCTCTCAATCAGCAAGTGAACTCACTCCATAGCTCCGCTGCCACGAACACCCAGATCGGCACAAAAATGTATAGAAATATAGTACGAGTACGAAATAACATGTATTTAGTAAGTATCTAGACTAACCACGGTGAAGCAGTGAAGAGGTTCAAGTCATGCGATACTCACTAATCAAAGAACATGTGCAATATACATAATAACCTGCAACAAGAAATACAACCGGATGGAATATAATCAAGTCAACAATACAGAAGTTATCAACTCAACATAGATAAATCAGTCTTGATAATTAAATCATCAGTCAGCAAAAGAGGCATAGATTAGCATGTTAAAATTAACATAAAAGCATGTAAAAATTGTACAACAAGGCATAAAGGATTTACTTGCATGGCCATGCTCCACCCTTACACTCCACTTCCTTCATATGCCTCCACATCAGAATCAACAACATAAGTGAAGGTACCACAATTCATGTGTACGCCATCAATAATGAAACATGAGAGGCGACACTAAGGTGATGGATCTATATCCACACACTACACAACAATAACCTTGTTCCACAACAATAACAATAACATCAATATGCATAGCAGAGACCTCGTGACATAACAATAACAATATCATCAATCTGCACGGCAAAGACCTCGCGTCAAAACAACATCACACCTCCATATCCGCAAGGAGGAGACCTCGTGCCACCACCAAACCAATCCACCGAACACGTCCTATGTGCCAAAATCACAAAAAGTGAAGATAACAATTCATTATCAAGAGACATATGCTCGCAATTCATCAATAAGGTGCACAAGGACATGCAAATACAGATGTTTGGATGTGTTCTCAAGACGTGAAACATGACTACAGTTAAATCAACATGGAAATAATTCCAAAAATTCCTATATTTGCAAATTATGAAATAATAAGCCTAAACATGATCCGTAGCATGAAAGAATACGCTCAGCCAGTTATACAAAGGAGCACACGTGTATCATAAAGTTAACACGTTCAATTTAATGCATACTAAAACCCTAGAGTCTAATCCAGTCACTTTTCATACATAGCACACCTATATACGTTCGCCGCCTTGCATATACGTTGCTTTACACACATTACTCTTAGACAACTAAGGTAAAATCCTAAGGGTTATTTCCTTACACAAGATTAGGCAAGATAATTACATCAAACGGGCCAAATCAATAATCAAAAACTGCCTTCCCTTTAGAAACCACCTCTGACCGGCTCGAATCTAGCCAAAAACAACTCAATAACGTCAAACAAAGCCATAGGAATACATTCCGACCAATACAAATTTAATATTTAATCAAATCCCCAAAAGTCAACCGGGCCCACATGGTCAATACCCGAGTAAAGGGTAGATCCCAACTACCCATAACACCAGAAGTCCAAATATGTGATTATATTCCAAAATCAAGTCCAAATCATAGCTGAAAACCCCGATTTTCACTCTCTTATGTTGCAGGAAAAACAACCAAATTTCCCTCAAAATTCTATATTTTGTGTGTTAACAATCCATGTAAATTTGTTGACATAATACCAATAATTTGTAGAAATCACTTACCCCAAAGTCTTTTCTTAAAATCTCCAAGCCAAAATCTCCTCTCCCAAATGTAGGGTTCAAAATATTAAAGAATGAGCTAAAATCCTAAAACTCCTCACTCAAAAGATCTTCCCTGGGGTACTCTTCGCGAACATATCACATGCCTCGCATTTACAAAGCACAACTACTTCAGCCCCAAAAATTACCCTTCATTTTAGCGGAACATCCCTTGCGAACACGACGAGCAACTCCTGCCAACCTACGTGAACGCGGCCTGCCCTTTGCAAATGTGACATGCCCTTCGCGAAAGCAAAGGCCAAATCTCCAGCTCCCAGGTCCCCTATGAAAATGCGACTCCTAGGCGCGAACGCGAAGAACAAACCTACCCAAAACAAAAATAAAACTATGCAAACGTGATGCAATGACCGCGAATGCAAAGAAGGACCTGACAACAACAAAATTCTGATATTCCAACAATGCTCCAGGTGGTTAGAAATTCACCCGAGACACCCGGGATTCCTAACAATCACATCAACATGTCCATAAACACTACTGGACTTGATCAAATCTTCAAACACATATGATAATATCACATCGATGAATCAAAGGCCAAAACACAAGTTGAACTTCTCTTAAGTTCAAGAACTTCCAAACTTCAAACCAAGTGTCTAATTCAAGCCTAACCAGTCCGGATTGCAACCAAACATTGCACACAAGTCCCAAATCACAAAATAACCCTTTCCTAACTTTCAGAACAATGAGCAGAACTCGATATCAACAAAGTCAAATCTTTGGAAAACATGTGAACTCTCCAAACTTTCAAATTTCCAACCTTCGGCAAATTGAGCCAAAAAATTCTAGGAACCTCCAGATACAAATCCGAACCTATTCCTAAGTTCAAAATTACCATATGAACCTACTGGAATAATCAAATTGCTAATTAGAGGGCATTTATGCAATAGTCAAACATCAGTGAACTCTTTATAACTTCAGCTCCAAACAAAGGAACTAAGTGTTCCAATTTATTCTAAAACATTCCCCAAACCAAACCAACCATCCGTGCAAGTTACAAAACATAAATCAAACATACGGATAACATCAAATAAGGAAACTAGTCAAATACACAAAATGACTGGCCATGTCATTAAATTCTCCCCCTCATAAGCAAATGTTCGTCCTCGAATTGGTTTAGAATCATACATAATGTGCCATAGAGATGAGGATATCTGCTCTCTATATCATGCTCCTCAACCAGCTCACCTCTCCACTAGAACTGACGCAATCTCCTTAGACCTAAGCTTCCGAATCTGCCTATTGTAAATCGCCAACGACTCTTCCTCATAGGCTTTCTCATCCAATTTCACAGTGATAAAGTCCAAACAACGTGAATTATCATCATGATACTTCCAAGCCATAGAAACATGAAACATTGGATAAACTCTCGGAAGACTATAAGGCAAAGCAAGTCTATAAGCAACCTCGCTGACTCTCTCCAATACCTTAAAAGGACCAATTTACCTCGGGATCAGCTTCTCCTTTTTCAAAAACCTCATCACACCCTTCATAGGCAAAACTCTAAGAAGAACCTTCTCACCCTCTGTCACACCTCCTTTTTTTTACTACACCCCGCAAGGGTATGAAGGAGTTTTTCCAATTAAAGGACAATCGAAACGGGATTTGTTTATTAAGATTCAGAGTCGCCACTTGGGAGATTTATGGTGTCCCAAGTCACCGGTTGAATCCCGAATCGAGGAAAAGAATGACTCTGTTTAATAGTCCGCGACCAGAAATCCGAGTAAGGAATTCTGTTAACCCGAGAGAAGGTGTTAGGCATTCTCGGGCTCCGTGGTTCTAGCACGGTCGCTCAACTGTCGTATTTGGCTAAATATCTGATTTTAGTACATGTTTTGGCCTAACTTTGAACCGCTTTTATTATTATTATTTTAGAGAATTGCAACGTCGTGAAAACATGTCTCGAACCACGTCACATAAATGCACCCGTGGTTTTTGACACATTTCGACTTCGTTGAGATTTGGATTTGAGTCAGATAAATGTGCACCCGTATTTAGGAAGGTAAAATTATTACAACGTGCCTAGAGCGACTAACGTGTTGTTATCTTTGGGGAAGGCCGTGAAATTCGCTAAACGGCCTATCCCGAAGTCTAGGTATTTTAATAAACATTTATTGAGGGCCCCGCAATTTATTTGTTTTGCTTAGCGGGTCTCATCTCGTCTTATTTAAGGATACCCCAAAGTGAACTATATTTTCTATTCTGTTCGTGTCTACAAATAAAGAAAGGTCCTAATCAATTTGATGTTGGACCGATGTAAGCCGGGCATTGGCCCAAGTCCAAAATGAGGGAAAATGACATTAGTTCAAATTATCATGACTAAACTAACATTCAGCATTTATTATATTTTGGCCAGTATGAATATATGAGTAGGTGCAGGTCTGGATTCAATGCAAGCTAACTATTTTGGCCACTCAAATTAACACTCCTCAATAGCATTTAATCACTCAAATGACTTCGTAACCTTGCTTGAATCGCTGAAGTAAACAGAAAATTTATTTTTAAACGTATATCTACAGCTACCAAACTCAATCAAGTGTTCAGCTCATGATCTGAACCTATAAAGTAATAGTCATGCAGTCTATTTTTAACAATTCATACACAGTATTCAGCTACTAAGAAATTGATCTACAACTGATTCTACACATTAGCTGTCCAGTTATACAGTCCAGTTAATACAACTATGAACATTCAATCAAATAGTAATCGAGCTATCTAGACTTAATAAGATTTCAAATTGCAATTCCAGGGCAGCAAACAAACTTCAATTGTATTTCATGTTCAACAGGCGCAGTTACATCAACATAGGCTGAGAATGTGTACCTGGAGAATAGAATATAAGCAAATGAGGATTCACAGCAAAGAAAAATCAGAGGATCAGCACAGCAGTACAAGCAGCAGCAAATGAGAGTTTCCAACAGCAACAATACAGCAAATTCAGCCCAGGAATAGACCAGTGATCCAAGTATCAAATGGAATTGAGAGATTGAATACAATAGCACCAAAATAGACCCAAAACTGACTTGCTTGGACTCCAAACCCCCTCGAAATCAAACCAGGACTACTTCTGAACTTCAACTACTAGAAATTAAGTTAAACAGTGCAAACCAACCACTAAACTTGAAATTGACCTAAGAGATTGAATAAACAGTATTTTTTTGGATTTTTCTATAATTTTCTATTGTTTTTGGCTTTCGAATTTTTGAATTTCTACTTTCAGATCTGGAAAACTGAAGAGTACTTTTGGGGGGGGGGGAGAGCTTTTGGAGGCTCCAAACTTGTGACTTAAGGCACCTAGTCATGCCTTTTATAGGCAAAGATGAGGGCAGTCCTCAATTTATGTTTTACACTCAGTCCCTGTTTATTTACTCATTCAGTCCCCTACTTATTGACTTGTTACACAAGTAAGCACACTATATTTTCCTAAAATTCCAAATTGGACCCCATTCTAGAATGTTCTAGGAAGTTCTAGATCCATTGCTAAGGTTCTTTATCCCTGAATTGCCCCAACTACCCTCAACTTATCCCAAAACTACTAATGTAGGACAACTATACCCAAACAATTCCTAAAATCTGAATTTCAGCTTCAAAATGCAATCCTAATTCAAACTATTAACTAGCCTATCATTGAAACAAATTAACAGCAACAATCAACCAAACTAATCACAAGCTAAACTTAATCAGAATTGATAACAAATGACATTCAAACAATTACTGACTAAACAGAATCATAATGGAGATTTAACACTACAAGTCATTATTTAAACAGAAAAATTGAAACAAATCCAACTATTAGCAGAACGAATAACAACTTAACACCTAAAAACTAAGATGAACAGGCAGATAAGGATCAAAATGAAACGAATATGGAACGAAATTGAAGAAGCCTTTGTCGATTTCCATATTAACACTTATTAACAACTAGAATAACACCAAAAGGAGAAAGAAAAAGGAAAACAAAAAAAAACAAGAAACTCACTGTTCACCAGACCAGTTCCGGACTCGAACTTAGCCCACTTCCGGTGAGATTTTTAGTGCCAATAAAGCCAGATTCCACACGAGGGATAGAAAGGAGTCACGTGGTATCGATTTGGAGTGGTTTGGGTCAATTAGGGTTTTGGCCAGAAAACATTCAAATTGAAATTCGAACAATTGGAGGCAGATTCGAGAAAAACTAACCGGGGATTTGGATAGGGGAAGGGGAAAGGGACCCAGGGTGTTAATTTGGACCGATTTGGGAGAAGTGGTGTCATGGCCGGAAAATCTTCGATCCAATATTTGACGGCCTGGGGTGGGATTTGAGGGAATTGGGATATGGATTTGGATAGAGGAGGAGAAGGGGAGTATGGGCTGTTATTTTGGTGGCGTTTGGAGACGGGCCGCCGCCGTGGGCGATTTCTGGCGGCGGCGTGCGGCGGTGTTACAAGGTCTGTGGATAGGGTGTGTTTGAGACGATGAAACGGGGGTGGGGGGGGTGTTCCGACCTTTTTATATTATGTTTACCCCAGTTCCCCACCGTTGATCCAATCAACCTCGACGGTCCAGATTAAAACGACCAAACGACATCGTTTGGATTATGTGGGGGGCAGGCCGGGTGAGGGTTATGGTTTTGGGCTTGGGGCGAGTTTTAATTGGTTTGGGCTGGGCAAGATGGCCCAATTTTGGTCTTCCTATTAAGACATCTCTTTTTAATTTATTTTCTTTTGTTTTCTCCTTTTATTCTCTTTTATTTATTTTTGTATTTCATTTTGTACTTTCCTGATTTTATAAAAATACAAAAATTAAAATGAAACCTAATTTATTTCTAAAACTAAGCTTATTCATTCCGACAAAATTGATTAAATCCTATTTAAAAGCAGACTCAACAATTAACAATTAAAAATGCAAAAGTGGACTATTTTTGTTATTTTCTTCATATTTGTTCTAGAAAATAACTTAACCACTAATTAATCTTAAAATATGAAATTAAATCCTAAATGCAAATGTCAAGTGTATTTTTTTTTTATATTTTTCATATGAATTAAAATGCACAAATAAAATGCAAACAATTAACATAAAATGTCACAAAATTGCAAAATAATGAAAGAAATCATTTTGTTTGAATTTTAGGAATAATTCATATAGGGCAAAAATCACGTGCTCACACCCTCCATGAAAGCAAAATCACGAACACTCTTATCAGCATAACTCTTCTGCCAAGATTGAGTTGTGTGAAGCCTCTCCTACTGAACTTTACCTTATCTAGAGCATCACAAACGAAGTATGTGCCTAGTAATCTAGCCTCTTCTAGCTCAAAAAACCAACAAGAGAATGATTTCACCTCCCATATAAGGCCTCATACGGAACCATCTGGATACTAGACTGGTAGCTATTATTGTAGTCAAACTCTACTAATGGTAGAAACTTATCCAACTGGCCTCCAAAATTAATAGTGTATGCCCTTAATATATCCTCCAAGATCTGAATGGTCCGCTAGGACTTCCCGTCTATCTGAGGGTGAAATGCAGTACTCAACTCCTTATGTGCCCAACTCACGCTGAACAACTCTCCAAAAGTGCAAACTAAACTTAATGGCGTGGTGTGAGATGATAAAAATAAGTATGACATGCAAACAAATAGTTTCTCTAATGTAGATCTTAGCCAACTACTTCAAAGTGTAGAAGTCATAAACGCAACGAAATGCGCCGATTGGTCAACATACCGACAATGACCCAAATGGCATAAACTTTCTCAAGGTCCATGGCAGCCCTACTACAATGTCCATAGTACTATGTTCCCAGTTCCACTCTGGTATATCAATCTTCTAAATCAAACCACCCAATTTCTGATGCTCATACTTTGCATGTTGACAGTTAAACACCATGAAACATTGCCAACGATGTCCTTCTTCATCCTTCTCCACCGATATTGTTACTTTAATTCACAATACATTTCGTAGCACATGGGTGAATTGATTACAATTAACTATGAGCCTCCTCAATAATCAACTCCCTCAAGCCATCGACATTAGGAAAAAAAACTCGACCCTAAAGTTACAATACACCACCATCACAAATAATCACCTCCTTTACACCATTCTATTGCACTGTGTCCTTAAGGACAAATAAATGGGGATCATCATACTGACGCGCCTTAATGTGCTCAAACAAAGATGACTGGTAATTAACACAAGCATGGATTCTGCTCGGCTCCAAAATATCCAATCTCACTAATCTCTTGGCCAACGCCTGAACATTCATAGCTAAAGGCCTTTCCTTAGCGGGAATAAATGCTAAACTTCCCATATCTCCGCCTTCATATTCAAGGCGTCTGCTACCACATTAGCGTTCCCCAGATAATACAAAATAGTGATATCATAATCTTTCAACAACTCCAACCATCCCCTCTTTAAGATCCTTCTGTTTAAACAAATATATCCTTCCGTTTAAAGGAATACGGACGACTCTGGTGATCAGTGTAAACATCACAAGACATGATAGATAAGTAATGCTATCAAATATTAAGCGCGTGCAAAATAGTTGCTAACGCCAAGTCATGAACAAAATAATTATTCTCAAGGGGCTTCAACTGACGTGACAAATAGGCAATCACCCTACCATCCTACATCAAAATACACCCAAGGACAACACGCAAAGTGTCATAGTACACCTTGTACAACCCCGACCCTGAGGGCAATACGAAAATTGTAGCTGTAGTCAGAGAAATTTTTAGCTTCTGAAAGCTCTCCCAATACTTGTCATACCATATGAATAGAACACCCTTCTTAGTCAACTTGGTCAATGGAGCTGCAATAGACGAGAAACCCTTTATGAAACAACGATAATAACCAGCCAAACCGAAAAAACTCATGATCTTTATGGCTGTAGAATGTTTGGACCAACACATAACTACCTCAATCTTCTTTGAATCTACCTTGATAACCTCACTCGACACCACGTGGCATAAGAATGCCATTGTATCCAACGAGAACTCACACTTGTAGAGCTTAGCGTATAACTTCCTCTCGTTCAAAATCTCATGCACAATCCTCAAATGGTGCTCGCGCTCCTCCCTACTACGGGAATATACCAACATATCATGAATGAACACAATGAAAAACAAATCAAAATAAGGTTGGAACACGTTGTTCATCAAAAGAATGAAAGTTGTTGAGGAATTGGTATAACCAAAGGACATCACCACAAATTATAATGCCCTATCACGTCATGAAAGTCGTGTTAGGAATGCCTGAAGCGCTGCTCTTCAACTGACGGTACCACGATCTCAGGTCAATCTTTGAGAACACCCTAGCACTCTAAAGCTGATCAAACAAATCCTCAATGCAAGGTAGTGGATACTTGTTTTTTATGGCAACATTGATCAATTTCATGTAGTAAATGCACATCCTCATGGAACCATCTTTCTTCTTAACAATTAACACTCGCGCACCCCAAGGAGAAACACTCGTCCTGATGAACCCATTATCTAGAAACTCTTGCAACTACTCTTTTAATTCCTTCAACTTTGCTAGAGTCATGCGATATAGTGGAATGGATTTTGAATGAGTGCCCGGTATCAAATGAATAACAAAAATCAATATCCCTATCGGGTGGCATGCCTTCTAAGTCTGCTGGAAATACATCTATAAACTCCCACACCATGAGAACTCAATCAAATGTAAGAGTATCAACACTGACATCTCTAACAAAGGCTAAATATGCCAAAAATCCCTTCTCAACCACTTGTTGTGCCTTTAGAAAAGAAACCACTCTACTAGGAATGAGCCAAAGTCATAGTTTTAGCGTGACAATCTAGAATAGCGTGGTACGAAGATAACCAATCCATACCCAAAATTACATCAAAGTCCACCATATTAAGAAATAGTAGGTTAACCCTAGTCTCATAGTCCCCAATTTTAACCATACAAGAACAATTCACATGATCCACCATTATAGTATCCTCAACAGGTGTAGACACATAAACCAAGAATATCTAAAAGAATTTTGAGACACATTTAAATATGATGCAAAGTAGGATGACACATACAAATAAGTAGAACCCGGATCGAATAATACTGAAGCATCTCTATGATAGACCAGAACAATACCTTCAATGACTGCATCTGATGCAAATACCTCAGTCTGAACAAAGAAAGCATAACAAAAGGCCTGGCCTCCCCTTCTAGAATGACCCCTACCCGCCCGTCCCCCACCTGTAGCTGGCTGTGCAGGTTGTGTAGCATCTGGAGAGGGAGTCATAGATTTAGTACCCTACTGAAGTACACTTATCCAAAGCCTGGGCCAGTCTCTATGTATGTGGACCAAATCACCACACTCATAACAAGCTCCCAGCGGTTACTAGAACTAAGTCTTCTTCGAGCATCTAGAATAGCCAATGTAGGAACTTTGTGTGGGAAGTTCACTAAAGCATGCCTATTTAGTACCAAACCTCAAAACTCCATTGCTAGCTAGTGCACTATGTGAAACCTGAAGTGCTGACTGAATTGGTCAACTAATATGACCTCTACCATGTCGACTCATGGCCCCAAAGTAGGAACCACTAAATCCTCCAAAACCACAAGGCTTTTAGCCTCCTATACTCCCTCTCTTGCCTATGGATACGCTCTAGCTTCCTAGCAATCTTCATAGCTTAATGAAGGGTAGTCTCAGTTTAACTTTCCCGTGCCATCCCAAACTTAAGGCTATGGGTGAGTCCCTGGACAAACCTACAGACAACTTCCCTCTCAATAGAAACCAGAAGAGCTGCACAGCAACTCTGTAAACCTTATAGCATACTGGACATAGTCATACCCTCCCAGCACAAGTGCTTAAACTCACTAAGCAACTCGTCTCTACGAGTCTATAGGATAAACTCCTAAAAGAAAAGAATTGGAATTGACGCCAAGTGAGTGGTTTTAACCCAGCTGGTCTACTCGATTCATAAGTCTGCAACCCTGTGTATGCCGGCCCCAACAACTAGAAGGTAGCAATGTTGACCCTCTTCGACTCTATTAATCCTAAAGTGCATAGAATGTTATGCCACTAATAAAAGAAGACTTGTGCATCCTTCGTAGGACCTCCAATGAAATATGGATAACGAAGTCTCTGAAACATCTCCATCGGCTTATACTCCTTAGCACACAGGACTAGCCCTAGTCGGGTTGAACTTTAATGAATGGTTTTACTGGCATAACACCCGGAGTCTAATAAACATGATCCAGCTGCCCTATTGTACGTATGTCGGGAGTCTGATCTTCTCCCCCAGCCTGTGAAGTAGCTAGTGCAACTGGAATTAATCCTACAGTAGTCAAGCTCTCAAACATACTCATAATGTGAGCCAAAGTTTTTTGAAGTCTAAGTGTAGCAATAGTCCCCTCAGGCGCCTGAGTTAGTTCCACCATCTCGACAAGATCTAGAATCTGCTTCTCAAGCCGTCCTACTAGTGACTCCACAACGGCTGCTCTAGCAGGACCTCTAGCTACGACACGTGCCCCGCCTCGACCGTACTTTGACCCCGGACTCTCGTATCTCTAATAAGACGCACCAGTGCCTGCTCAGCTGATCTCGAAAAACATGTCCTCACCATCTATGGCAGAATAGAAGAGTACAAGTTCAAACTTAGGAATGAACAAATCTGCACGATAAAGAATGAAAGAAAGTGAAGTTTTCCTAAAAATCAGGTAGCTTCTCGAAGATAAGTAGTGATGTCTCTACTGATCTACAACTCAATTAAACATGATCATGACTCATATAACTAATGAACCTAGAGGTCCAACACTTTTCACGACCCAAAATCCCACCAAAGGTCGTGATGGCACCTAACCTTCAAGACTAGGTGAGCCAACATAAAATAAGAATTTCAAAACAAATATACGAAATATAATATTCTTGAATTAACATAGATAGAATAATAAAGCTCCAACAATTGCTATTACAGTGATACTTAATACCAAACTGCCAAAACCATATAGCATAGAGTCATGAGCTCTATAACCGGATACCGAATATTTCTCAATAGTACAATATTGTCTGAATGTTAAATAACAATATAAGATAAGCGGAGGGGACTCCAAGGGTATGCGGAGTCCATGCCACACTAGCTTGAGTACTCTTGATTAACAAATGAACTCACTTCCTAAGTAAGTTGCCGCCAAAACCCGGATCTACACAAAAATGTGCAGAAGTGTAGTATGAGTATGACATAAAATGTACTTAGTATGTACCAAGACTAACCTCGGTGAAGTAGGTGATGATGTTCAAGTCATGTAATACTCACTAATGAAAGAACTTGTGCAATATACATAATAACTTGCAACAAGAATATAAACGGATGCAAGATCATCAACTCAGCAAAACATGAGTTATCAACTCAGCACATGTAAATCAGTCTTGATAATTAGATCATTAGTCAATAATAGAGCATAGAGCAGCATGTTATAATTCACATAAAAGCATGTAAAAATGCACAACAAGGCATAAAGGATTCATTTGCATGGCCAAGCTTCCACCCTTACACATAACTCCCATCATCCACCTCTACATCAGAATCAACAACATCAGTTAAGGTACCACATTTCATGTGTACGCCATCAAGAGAGAAACACGAGGGATGACCCTAAGGTAATGTATCTATATCCATGCACTGCACAATAATAACCTTGTTCTATAACAATAAAAATAATATCAATCTGCACGGCACGAACCTCGTGCCATAGAAATAACAATATCATCAATCTACACAATAAAGACCTCGTGCCACAACAACATCACACCACTATATCCACACGAAAGAGGCCTCATTTCAACACCAAGCCAATCTGCTCAACATGTCCATATGTGCAAAAATCACAACAAGTCAATATAACAATTTATCATCAAGAGGCATATGCTCACAATTCATCAATAATGTGCAGAAAGGCACGAAAATGATAATGTGTAGATGTGTGCTTCAGATATGAAACATGTCTACGGCAAAATCAATATTGCAATAAATGAGCATGAAAGGATAAGCTCAAGTATTCATACAAAGGAGCACACATATATCATAGAGACCAAGCATTAATTAAGGCATACGAAAAGCCTAGAATCTGTTCCAGTCACATTTCATACATAGCATTTACATATACGTTTGTCACCTCACATATAAGTTGCTTTACACACATTACACTTAGACAATTAAGGTCCAATCGTAAGGGTTATCCCCTCGTACAATATTAGGCAAGATACTCACCTCAAACATGTCAAACTAATACTCCAAAAAATTCTTTCCTGTAGAAACCACCTCCGACCGCCTCCAATCCAGCCAAAAACAACTCAATAGCATCAGACAAAACCATAGGCAATCTATTCGAAGCGATAAAGCTTCAATAATTTATCAAATCTCAAAAAGTCAACATGCAACCAGAAGGTTATAACCTGACTTATAGGGTAGATCCGGACTAGCCATAATCCCACGAGTTCAAATATACTATTAGATTCCATAACCAAGTAAAAATCATAGCTCAAAACCCTAATTGTCACTCTCTTTAGTTGTAGGGAAACCCCCGAATTTCCCTCAAAATTCCATGTGTTTGGGTGTAAATAATCCATGTAGAATCCAGAAATAATACCAAAATTGTGTAAAAATTACCTACCCCAAAGTTGTGTATGAAAATCTCCAAACCAAAATTGCCTCTCCCGAGTCTAAGTTTTAAAATGTAAATGAATGGGCTAAAATCCCGAAATTCCTCACTTAAGAGCTCTGACCTTGGGTACTCTTGTAAGGCCCCGTAAATTTTCCTAAAAACCCGGATTCAATGATGCCGAACTAGGCGTAAGGGTTAATAGTAGGAGAAATTCGCGGTTCAGATCTATTTGGATTGAATAGTATGCTGGGGAGTTGAAGGAAATAATTTTGCAGAAGTAGGCATTTCTGCAGCCCATTATGCGGCCGCATAATCACTCTACGGGCCGCATAATGGCCACAGAGTGAAGCAATATTTTTGGACAATTTTGAGGTTAGTTTTGCGGCCAATTATGCGACCGCATATCTATTTCGCAGGTCGCACTTTGGTCGCATAATCGTCCTTGGACTTTTGCGCAGGGAGGTTCTACTGCGCACTATGCGACCGCAGAACGGGTCTACGGGCCGCATAATGGTTGCAGAGTGAGGCAGACCAGGCCAGTTCCTTGGGCCACTTTTTGCGGTTATTTCGCGGACCGCATATAACACCCTATAAATTCGGCTTAGGTATGAATGAGTTAAAAGAGTAGTAAGGATATATTCTGAGCATGTGAAGTCCCATAGAGATGATTATGGGTGAAAATAGCTGTTTAAAAATCAAGATGGAAAGTGAGGTGCATAAGATTTGGCAAAGTCGACTAAGTTTGCAGAAGGTCTGTCTTCTATCATGTTTTAGTGAAAATGTAAGAAATTGGGGAAAACGCAAAGCATTAAAGTTGTAGGCCATTGAAATAGCTTTCCAACGATATATTATGGAGCCCGAACGGATCTCTGTGGGAAAAGTTACGTGCGTTTTACGAATCAGTACGCGTATGCACGCCCGGTAGCGCGAACAAGCCTCCAGGTGCGCGATCGCGCTAGTGGGAGGCAGTGTTACTGCCGTTTAGCGTGACCACTAGCGCGAACAAGCCTCCAGGTGAGCGATCGCGCTAGTGGGGGGTCGTTTTAAAGCTATATTTCGTCCCCCACAGCCCTAAAACATAAAAACTTGCTCTAGAAAGGGGAACTCTCACAAACCTAACTCCTTAAGGGTCCTTCTACCACCCAAGGTAAGTTCTAATGGTTATTCAAAGTTAATTTCAATTTCCCAACATCTTATTAACATGGGTAAACCCTCCATATCATTAGATATTCGATTGGGACATCGTTGTTGAGAGAAGGAACCCTAGAACTCGAATTCAAGGAGATTGAACGTCAAAAAGGTAATATCTTCACCCTATAATTGATTACAGCATTGGTTTAATGATTTTAAACCCTAGTTCATGAGATATGAGTTGATGGGTTTGATAGAAAAGCATGAACAATTATAGGTTTGGCTTGTTGATTGTGGATTATTGGTTAAGGGTGTTGTTTATCTTATGGGTGAAGAAGAATGACATTTATTATAACCGTTTGAGACATTAGAATTTATCTAGGATCAACAGAATGGGTTATTGGGCGTAGAGACACCATTAATAAGGACTATGAAGCTTTATTCCACCAAGTGTTTGAGAAAACGTTTAAGTGACTTAAATATGAGAATTATTGCTAATATGGAATCCCTTTGACTTGTATTGATATAGATTAAAGTTGAAAGGGGTGGCGAATGTAGCATTACGCTCAAGAGCTGGGAGTTAAGGTATGTGAGGCTAACTCTCTATGTTTGGGAATTTTAATGATTCTCCCTACACTACATTTCTTTTACGACGTTACCAATTGCCTCAGAAATATAGTTAAGCCTGGTTCCTTGAATAGTTTTAGAACTTCTATTCTCTAGCTTCATAACTCGCTCATGACTTTCATTCTGAACGTTGTGAGCTCAGTGCGTATTGAATATAGACTTGGGTTTGATGCCCCCGAGTCTTAGTATAGATTACTCAGTATGCCACATACAGTTGAAATTTCAGTATTCATAATCAGTTCAAGAATACATGTCTCAGTCTGGTCCCATTCAGTATGTCAGTATTATGTAACCCAGTATGATCCAGTATCATGTAACTCAATGTGATTCAGTATTTCCCTATCATGTATTGCAGTATGATTCTCAGTTTCTGATTTTATATTCCTGAATATTGAACACCTGTATTTGGGCCTGAGGCCGTAGTTTATATGCTTTATGCATGTTTGGGCCTGAGGCCGTAGTTTATGCTTTATGCATTTTTGGGCCTGAGTCCGTAGTTATGTATACGTATACTTGGGCCTGAGGCTGTAGCTTGTGCACATATATATATTGGGCCCGAGGCCGTAGCTTATACAGATAAACAGGTTGTTCATCATTTAGAAGAGGGAGTATTCCTATCCTTACTTCCTTATTCAGTTCAGTTATTAGTTATCTTTTCAGTTATCAGTAATCAGTTATCAGTTATCTTTTCAGTTATCAGTTCAGTTATCAGTTATTAGTTATCTTTTCAGTTATCAGTTCAGTTATCAGTTATCAGTTATCTTTTCAGTTATCAATTCACTTACCAGTTCTCACTTCAGTTTCAGTTTCAATAGTTATCATTTCAGTTATCAGCTTAGTTTCAGTTTCAGCATTTATAATTCTTTCTTTCAGTTACTTTACATACCAGTACAATTCAAATGTACTGACGTCCCTTTTGCCTGGGGCCTGCATCTCACAATGTAGGTAATGATTTACAGGTTGATGATTCAGAGCGCTAGGATTCTCGTACCAGCTATTTGGTGATCCCCAGATCTTTCGGAGCATTATCATTACTTTACAGCCTTTCAGTATTTACAGATAGTCAGTGGTTTCAGTATTTCATTCATAGACTAGAGTAAGAGTTAGACAGAGTCACATGCTTTTCACATTAAGCTATGTTGGCTACAAATATATTTCAGAATTGTATTACTATTTCTGCACTTTGATTTATATCATCCAGACTTTCAGTCTATCAGCATGTGTTAGTTTATCTTCCCCATTCAGTATGTTATGATACCACATGTTGATTCAGCCAGCTAGTTGGTTCGTTCGGTCACTTGTAGTCAGGCACCGAGTGCCGTGTTACGTCCAGGCCCAGGTTCGGGGCGTGACAAAGCTTGGTATCAGAGCACTAGGTTCAAGAGTCCTAGGGAGTCTATGAAGCCGTGTCTGGTGGAGTTTCCTTTATATGTGTGTGCCGGCCACTCATATAAACGGTTAACTACAAAGACATTCAGGGTTGTCTCGCTTCTTTCTACTCTAGATCGTGCCATGAAACTTAGAGCAATAGGTAATCTTCTTTTCCTATCGAATTCTAAACGTATTGGATGCCCAAGCGACATGCATGAGAAACCTATGGTCCTAGAGAGGATAATTGACCATTGGGGTATAATTATGGAGTACAGGTTGGTAAATATGAGACTTGAGAGGACGTTAAAAGTGGGATGTAATGGATTGTAGTACAGATTAAAGCATAACCTTATAAGGAAGTACAAAAGCAGTTATGATGTCTTATGGTTATCAGTTTACCTCAATTACCAGTTATAAAATCTTTCAGTTAGAAAGTTTATGGTTATTCAGGATGCCAGTTATCAGTTATTCAGTTACCAGATCTCCAATTTTCAGTGTATGAAAATTTCTGGTGACTTGTGAGTATACAGTGATGCATAGGGGTTGTCAAAGAAAAGGTAAGTAACAGTGATTACAGCGAAACCTTCGCATATTTTAGGTCAGGATTAAAACCCGAGAATCGCCGGATGGTACAGTAAGTAATTTATCGTATACTCTTAAGGATAAGTTTGTAAATGGTAGTCGTATGTGTTTGACCTCAAAGAACAATTTCTTTTAATTTTTGGAAATGGAGCCACAAGTTGGATGATGATAGTTCAGATGTCAGATCCTAAAGTTGGCCAGTATTGTTTTGGACAGAAAAGAGCCTAAGGGAAATATAGCTAAGAATAATATGATGTACGAAATGAGAACCAAGAGCAGGCAACATTGAATTTTAGGGAATGATTTTATGTCGTTTAGATTTATTCAAATGAGAACTAGAATGTACCATGTTAGTGAATTTATATACGAAGTGGCTATTATTCTGAGATAAAAGATATGACAGTTCCCCTTGATATGACTATGTGTTTAGGTTGGAGGTTTATTGTCTCAAGTGATTTTGAAGTGTATAGAAAGCTTGGGGTTAGATATTCCAATTTTGTTTAGACAAATGAACTTTCCCTAAGTGCGATTCATGTACATAGTTCAAAAAGAATGATAGCGTGCGGCAAAAGAATATGATCAGATGGTGAGGGAAGTTAGGAGTAACCTTATGCTTCACTTTAGTTATTCAAAGCAGGAGAAGAAAATATGATGCTAGCAGATGGTTAGTGAAAGGATAGTAAGTAAGTGTTGAGTAGATACAGTGAATTAGCAATTTTAGCAGAGCTAGTAGAGGTAAGATTTGATCCACTTAGCCAGGTTATCTCTAGTGTGTGGATGGCAATTTGAAATACCGAACGTATGTGTTAGTACCCAAAGAGTTTAAGTTAAATCCGAAGTATAGTGATAGTGGGGAAAAATAATCAGCTAGCAATAAGAGAGCAAACTCTAGAAGAATAGCCTTTAGGAATTACCGAAATGTGGTCTCCAGGATTGACAGTGTGAGCAGAGTTAAATTATTAAGAGTGTGTATGATAGTTGTGAATACATTAGCTTTCCGTTATGTGAATAATTTAGTTTTTCCTAGTAAGAAAGATTTCTCAGAAGTAAGTTGGAAGATGAGTCGTCATTGACGTAGAGTGCAAAGAATTGCAGAAAATAAGGAGAGTTATTTGGATCCAACAAAAAGAGAAGGATCCACATGTATAAGACCTTTGGTCTAAGAGGGTGATGTGAAAACCATCAGTAAGTGCAGTTAGATATCTGAAAACTCGAATAGTAGCATGGGATATGGAAAAGAAAATTAGTTCGGTAATGAGGGAAAATTGTATAATTACCACAAGGATTATGTCTAGCATGTGTAAGAAAAACAAAGTGAGTAGAATGATCACCGAGTTTAGTCATTGATGATAAAGTGATCACAGAAAAGCTATAAAATCATGCCTATTTATGTGTCACGAGGGTAGTGCCATTGCACGAGACTCTAGTCTTCGGAGTACTGGTCAAAGACTTAGGTCACAACAATTCTATAAGTGTTTTCAAGAAATTCTTAAAAAGATAAAGTGTGGGAAGTATAACTCATGATTGAGGTAGATAAGAGAACTTTGGTAAAAGAAGTTCACCAGCCAAGATAGGAGTTCGACTTCGGACTCTAAAGATGACGGAGTTGTTGTCTAGAACAGGACTTGTTTCCCCTTAGTAGCCGTTGAAAAGGAGAAACAATTTAATGATCCCTACGTGTTGCAGTTGAAAGAGGAGATTCACAAGTATAAGACGATGGCTTTTGAATGAGGGGCAGATGACGGGACTTTGAGGTACTAGGACAGATTGTATGTCCCAGTAGATAGACTTAAAGAGGGAAGATCATGTTAGAAGCCCATAATTCTAGGTATTCTTTCCATCCAAGTTCCCAAATATGCATCATGATCAAGAGATTTATTGGTTGTACGACATGTAAAAGAACGTCGTAAACTTTATGGCCAGGCAGAGCATTTTATTTAAACAGTTGAGGATATGTCCTTAATGTTAAGAGTAATTGGGATGATCGCATACCTCTCATTGACCTTGCTAATAATAACACCTACCATTCTAGTATCAAGATAGCACTGCGAGAAACTCTGTATGGGAGAAGGTGTAGATCGCCAATTGGTTGGTTCAAGTTGGTGATTAGGTATTTCTGAAAGTTTCGCCTATGAAAGGCGTTATGGGATTTGGGAAGAAGGAAAAGCTCGGTCCCAAATATATCACGTCGTATATGATCCTACAATAAAATCGGTCAAATAGCTTATGAGTTGGAGTTGCCACCAGAATTAGCGGTGGTACAACCAGTATTTCACGTATCAGGTTATAACATTCAAGTTTCCAGTACTCAGATACTCATGTCAATTCAGTACTCAGATACTCATTTCAGTTCGGTACTCAGATACTCATGTCAGTTCACTACTCAGATACTCATGTCAGTTCAGTACTCAGATACTCATGTCAGTTCAATACTCAGATACTAATGTCAGTTCAATACTCAGCTACTCCTGTTAGTTCAATGCTTAGACATTCACGCCAGCTTAGTACTAAGATTACTCAAATATTCGTGCCAGTTCAATATTCATATATCCATGTTAGTTCAGTATTCACGCATCCATGGCGGACCAACATTCAGTCAATACAGTAGTCATTCAGTTCAATATCACAACAGTTCAGTAATTATGTATTCATTCAGTTTAGTGTACAAGTGTTAATGAAAGTTCATGTTGGCACCAGACTCATTTAAGGTCCGGAGTTAATAGAAATTATAGTCAAGATCATTCGAGGACGAATGATCCCAAGGGGGAGATAATGTCACACCCCGCAAATTCGGCTTAGGTATGAATGAGTTAAAGGAGTAGTAAGGATATATTTTGAGCATGTGTAGTCCCATCGAGATGATTATGGGTGAAAATAGCTGTTTAAAAATCAAGATGGAAAGTGAGGTGCATAAGATTTGGCAAAATCGACTAAGTTTGCAGAAGTTCTGTCTTCCATCAAGTTTTAGTAAAAATGTGTAAGGAATTGGGGAAAACGCAAAGCATGAAAGTTGTAGGCCTTTGAAATAGCTTGCCAACGAAATATTTTGGAGCCCGAACGGATCTCTGTGCAAAAGGTTATGTTCATTTTACGAATCAGTACACATATGCGCGTCCGGTAGCGCGACCACTAGCGCGAACAAGCCTCCAGGTGCGCGATCGCGCTAGTGGGAGGCAGTGTTACTGCCGTTTAGCGCCACCACTAGCGCGAACAAGCCTCCAGGTATGCGATCGCGCTAGCGGTGGGTCATTTTAAAGCTATATTTCGTCCCCCACAGCCCTAAAACATAAAAACTTGCTCTAGAAAGGGGAACTCTCAAAAACCTAACTCCTTAAGGGTCCTTCCACCACCCAAGGTAAGTTCTAATGGTGATTCTAAGTTAATTTCAATTTTCCAACATCTTATTAACATGGGTAAACCCTACATATCATTAGATATTCGATTGGGACATCGTTGTTGAGAGAAGGAACACTAGAACTCGAATTCAAGGAGATTGAACGTCAAAAAGGTAATATCTTCACCCTATAATTGATTACAACATTGGTTTAATGATTTTAAACCCTAGTTCATGAGATATGAGTTGATGGGTTTGATAGAAAAGCATGAACAATTATAGGTTTGGCTTGTTGATTGTGGATTATTGGTTAAGGGTGTTGTTTATGTTATGGGTGAAGAAGAATGACATTTATTATAACCGTTTGAGACTTTAGAATTTATCTAGGATCAACAGAATGGGTTATTGGGTGTAGAGACACCATTAATAAGGACTATGAAGCTTTATTCCACCAAATGTTTGAGAAAACGTTTAAGTGACCAAAATATGAGAATTATTGCTAATATGGAATCCCTTTGACTTGTATTGATATAGATTAAAGTTGAAAGGGGTGGCGAATGTTGTATTACGCTCAAGAGCAGGAAGTTAAGGTATGTGAGGCTAACTCTCTATGTTTGGGAATTTTAATGATTCTCCCTACACTACGTTTCTTTTACGACGTTTCCAATTGCCTCAGAAATATAGTTAAGCCTAGTTCCTTGAATAGTTGTAGAACTTCTATTCTCTAGCTTCATAACTCGCTCATGACTTTCATTCTGAACGTTGTGAGCTCAGTGCGTATTCAATATAGACTTGGGTTTGATGCCCCCGAGTCTTAGTATAGATTACTCAGTATGCCACATACAGTTGAAATTTTAGAATTCATAATCAGTTCAAGAATACATGTCTTAGTCTGGTCCCATTTAGTATGTCAGTATTATGTAACCCAGTATGATCCACTATTACAGTATCATGAAACTCAATGTGATTTAGTATTTCACTATCATGTATTGCAGTATGATTCTCAGTTTCTGATTTTAAATTCCTAAATGTTGAACACCTGTATTTGGGCCTAAGGCCGTAGTTTATATGCTTTATGCATGTTTGGGCCTGAGGCCATAGTTTATGCTTTATGCATTTTTGGGCCTGAGGCCGTAGTTATGTATACGTATACTTGGGCCTGAGGCCGTAGCAAGTGCACATATATATATTGGGCCCGAGGCCGTAGCTTATTCAGATAAACAGGTTGTTCATCATTCAGAAGAGGGAGTATTCATATCCTTACTTCCTTATTCAGTTCAGTTATCAGTTATCTTTTCACTTATCAGTTCAGCTATCAGTTCAGTTATCAGTTATCAGTTATCTATTCAGTTATCAGTTCAGTTATCAATTATCAGTTATCTTTTCAGTTATCAGTTCAGTTATCAGTTATCAGTTATCTTTTCAGTTATCAATTCACTTACCAGTTCTCACTTCAGTTTCAGTTTCAATAGTTATCATTTCAGTTATCAGCTTAGTTTCAGTTTCAACATTTATAATTCTTTCTTTCAGTTTCTTTACATACCAGTACAATTCAAATGTATTCATTAATAAATAAATCTGTTAACAATCCATAGCATCAATAAGAAGCATGGAATTTAATAATAATAATAGCGGAAGTCTAATTTATAAGTCTGAATCAAAACGCGGAATAGTCAACAATAGGCTCTACCCAAGATTTGGTGTCACACTACTCACGAACCAATAAGAATAAACTAAATACAATGGTCTGAAAGAAATATAACAGTTGTCTGTCTTGAAAACAATGAGGCAATAGTCGAAAGGAAAACATAAAGAAGAGACGCCGGGCCTGTGGATGCCTGCAAGGCTACCTCAGTCTCGTGAATAGGAAAGTCTGCTCCCGAACTACTGCTGCTGCTGCTCCTCAAAACCTAGACCTGTGCAAAAATGCACAGAAGTGTCATCAGCACAACCGACCCCATGTGCTGGTAAGTGTATAGCCTAACCCCGGCGAAGTAGTGACGAGGCCAGACTGGACATTACATAAACCTAAGCAGTTATAACTATACAGCGGGAATCGAATACCAAGTAATTAACAACATGGGAGGGGAGACATGCTAAGGGGAGATACAATATTAACAGCAATCCAGAGTAACAACTAAAACAGCTTAGGTTCACAACGAACAAAGAATCAATACCCCAGTACAAACACATAGCCTCAATAACTGTTGCGGCATGCAACCCGCTCCATAATTACTATTGTTGCGGTGTGCAACCCGCTCCACAAATACCACTGTTGCGGCGTGCAACCCGACCCATATCATTTATCATGTATAATTGTTGCGGCGCGCAACCCGACCCATATCATTTATCATGTATAATTGTTGCGGCGCGCAACCCGATCTTCACCTTTTACTGTTGCGGCGTGCAACCCAATCCTCAATATCATTTAACAGTCCGACTCCCCAAACAACAGTCACAATTAAGGGGCATAAAAATAAGTAAATATTTGACAAACATCCCGGCAAGGGAATAACCAACAACGCTTTCTTTTTCTTACTTTTCTTATCTTAGAGTTCACTCTACTATTTTGAGCCAACGCTCCAAAGAAACAAGTCATTTCGTATAATTTCAATATTCGTATCACAATTCGAGCCTATGCTCCTAGGAATCAAATGATCATATTACCGTTCATATGTTATTCACAACATATAGAAATCCTCCAATAAACACGGAGTTCACAACCAAGTCATGATAATCACGTTATAAGGACTCACGGTCATGCTAGACACCAATGTATAGATACTCGTCACCATGCCTATACATCGTACTCGATCACATAGCAATTAGCAACAAGACTCAACTCCTATTCCCTCAAGCTAGGGTTAAACCAAACACTTACCTCAAAGCCTTGAAATCCACTTAATCCTCAACTATTGCTTTACCTCGCGGTTCCACCTCCAATTCGCTCGAATCTAATCACACATTGCTCAATTACTTTAATAAACATTATATGAATCAATTTGAATGCATAAAAAAATGAGTTTCCCAAGTTTTTTTCCCAAAAATTCCAAAATCGCCCCCGGGCCCACGTGGTCAAAACTCGAGGTTCGAACCAAAATCTGGTTACCCATTCCCCCACGAGTTCAAATATATAATTTGTTTTGAAATCGGACCTCAAATCGAGGTCCAACTCCCCAATTTATAGAAAACCTAGGTTCTACCCAAAAATCCCAATTTCACCCATGAAAATCTTTGATTTCAAGTGGAAAACATGTTTAATGATGTTAAAAATTGAAAGAATTGAGTAAAAATCAACTTACAAGTGATTTGGGATGAAGTTTGCTCTTGAAAATTCGCCTATGGTGTTTGGGTTTTGAAAGAATGGTGAAAAGTGGTGAAAATTCGACTAAGTATAAAATTTGCTGGGCCTCGGATATGGGAAATGCAAAGGTAAGTTCGCATTTGTGAACATCACCGGCTTGGGAATTGCGACCACAGGGGATCGCATTTGCGAACTCGGGTCTGGTGGACTAGGTTCGCATTTGCGAACATCCGATCGCATTTGCGATCATGGCCATATCGCATTTGTGAACAGTGGCGTCGCATTTGCGACCCAAGCTGAAACCCTTCCATCTCATATTTGCGATGGGGAACTCGCAATTGCGAGTCTCGCATTTGTGAGGAATCTTTCACAAATGCGAGAAAACCAAACCTGATCTGCAATTTTTTTTTTCAAAGTTCAAAAATGCAACTCGACACCTATCCAAAACTCACCCGAGCCCTCGGGGCTCCAAACAAAACACGCATACAACCTCAAAAACATCCTACGGACTTGCTCGTGCGATCAAATCGCCAAAATAACATCAAAATCATCGAATCAAGCCTCAAAACACATGATTCTTCTTCTAAACTTCATAACCTTTCAAGCTTTGAACTCATAGTCTGAAACACGTCAAACGATGTCCGATTTCGACCAAACTTTACAAAAAGCGCTTAACACATAATTAAGACTTGTACCGGGCATCGGAACAAAAATACGAGCCCGATACCATAGTCTTTTAATCTATTTTCATTTCCATTTTCCTTAATAATTTCAGAAAAACAATTTCACGGAAAAATTCATATCTCGGGCTCTAGACCTTGGAATTCGATTCCGGGCACATGCCCGAGTCCCATATTTTTCTACGGACCTTCCAGGACCGTCCAATCTCGGGTCCGGGTCCGTTTACCAAAAATGTTGACCAAAGTCAACGATAATCATATTAATATCAAAATTCTTCAAAATTTTCACAGAATTCACATATTTCAACATAAAAGCTTTCCGGCTACGCGCCCGGACTGCGCACGCAAATCGAGGCAAGTAAAAAAATGTGGTTTTAAGGCCTCGAAAGCACGGAATGGATGAGGAAATAGGCGATGACCCTTTGGGTCATCACATCCTCCACCTCTAAGACAACCGTTCGTCCTCGAACGGATAAAAGAAAGAAGTACCTGAGTCGGGGAACAGATGTGGATAACGGCTCCGCATATCGGACTCGGACTCCCAGGTCGAGGCCTCAGGGGGCTGACCTCTCCACTGAACACGAACAGAGGAAAAACTCCTAGATCTCAACTGTCGAACCTGCCGGTCCAGAATAGCTACCGGCTCCTCCTCATAAGACAAATCTTTGTCCAACTGGACAGTGCTGAAGTCTAATACATGGGTAGGATCGCCGTGATACCTCCGAAGCATAGACACATGAAAGACTGGGTGCACGGCTGATAAGCTAGGTGGCAATGCAAGTCTATAAGCCACCTCTCCCACTCGATCAAGAATCTCAAACGGACCAATGTACTTAGGGCTAAGCTTGCCCTTCTTTCCGAACCTCATCACGCCCTTCATAGGCGACATCGGGAGCAATACCCGCTCACCAACCATGAAAGCTACATCTCGAACCTTACGATCTGCATAGCTCTTTTGCCTAGACTGAGCTGAACGAAGTCTGTCCTGAATGACCTTGACCTTCTCCAAGGCCTCCTGAACTAAATCTGTACCTATCAACCGAGCCTCTCCCGGCTCGAACCATCCAATCGGAGACCGACACTGCCTACCATATAAGGCCTCATAAGGAGCAATCTGGATGCTCGA
Source organism: Nicotiana attenuata (assembly GCF_001879085.1). NCBI lineage: Eukaryota > Viridiplantae > Streptophyta > Magnoliopsida > Solanales > Solanaceae > Nicotiana > Nicotiana attenuata. The sequence continues at coordinate 97,762 of NW_017673605.1, forward strand.
CTGGTAGCTGTTATTGTAGGAAAACTCTGCTAAAGGCAAGAACTGATCCCATGAACCTCCAAAGTCAATAACACAAGCCCGGAGCATATCCTCCAAAATCTGAATAGTCCGCTCGGACTGACCGTCCGTCTGAGGATGGAACGCTGTGCTCAACTAAACCTGGGTACCTAACTCCTGCTGAACCGCTCTCCAGAAGCGCGAGGTAAACTGCGTACCCCGATCTGAAATGATAGATACCGGCACTCCATGAAGGCGAACAATCTCCCGGATATAAATCTCAGCTAACCTCTCGGATGAATAGGAGACTGCCACTGGAATGAAATGCGCTGACTTGGTCAGCCTATCAACAATGACCCAAATAGCATCAAACTTCTTCCGAGTCAGCGGAAGTCCAGTAATGAAATCCATGGTAATCCTCTCCCACTTCCACTCGGGGAGCTCAATCCTCTGAAACAAACCACCGGGTCTCTGATGCTCATACTTGACCTGCTGACAGTTGAGACACCGAGCCACATATGCAACAATATCCTTCTTCATTCTACGCCACCAATAATGCTGCCGCAAGTCCTGATACATCTTCGCGGCGCCCGGGTGAATAGAATACCGAGAACTATGGGCCTCCGCTAAGATCAACTCTCGAATCCCATCAACATTAGGCACACAAACTCGCCCCTGCAATCTCAAAACACCATCATCATCTAAGGTCACCTTCGTGGCACCTCCACGCTGTACCGTGTCTCTCAGGACACACAAAGGGGGATCATCAAATTGCCGATCACGGATACGCTCCAAAAGAGAAGAACGAGCGACCGTGCAAGCCAACACTCTGTTAGGCTCAGAAATATCTAATCTCACAAATCGGTTGGCCAAAGCCTGAACATCTAAAGCAAGCGGTCTCTGGCTGACCGGGATATAAGCAAGACTACCCATGCTGGCGGGCTTTCTACTCAATGCATCGGCCACCACATTGGCCTTACCCGGGTGATATAAGATAGTGACATCATAATCCTTCAACAACTCCAACCACCTCCTCTGCCTCAAATTCAAATCCTTTTGCTTAAATAAGTATTGTAGACTCTTATGATCAGTGAACACCTCGCACGTCACGCCATACAAATAGTGCCTCCAAATCTTCAAGGCGTGGACAATGGCTGCAACCTCCAGATCATGCACTGGATAGTTCTTCTCATGAATTTTCAACTGCCTCGAAGCATAGGCAATGACCTTGCCATCCTGCATCAACACTACGCCAAACCCAACACGGGAAGCATCACAATAAACAGTATAGGGCCCTGAACCTGTGGGCAGAACCAGCACCAGTACCGTAGTCAGAGCTGTCTTGAGCTTCTGAAAGCTCGCCTCACACTCATCCGACCATCTGAACTGGGCACCCTTCTGGGTCAATCTGGTCATCGGGGCTGCAATAGATGAAAATCCCTCCACGAACCGTCTGTAGTAGCCTGCCAACCCCAAGAAACTCCGGATCTTTGTAGCTGATGCTGGTCTAGGCCAATTCTTGACTGCCTCTATCTTCTTTGGGTCCACCTGAATACCCTCAGCTGATACAACGTGACCTAGGAATGCAACTGAACTCAGCCAGAACTCACACTTGATGAACTTGGCATATAACTTACTATCCCTCAGAGTCTGAAGAACCACTCTAAGGTGCTGCTCGTGCTCCTCCTGGCTGCGGGAGTACACCAAAATATCATCAATAAAGACTATCACGAACATGTCCAAATATGGCCTGAACACTCGGTTCATCAACTCCATAAATGCTACTGGGGCATTGGTCAATCCAAATGACATAACCAGGAACTCGTAATGCCAATCGCAAGTCAATCTTGGAGAATACCGTGGCACCTTGAAGCTGGTCGAACAAATCATCAATCTTCGGCAGTGGGTACTTATTCTTGACCGTTACCTTGTTCAATTGCCGGTAATCAATACACATCCTCATTGACCCATCCTTCTTCTTGACAAATAACACCGGCGCACCCCAAGGAGACACACTGGGTCTAATGAAACCCTTCTCCAGCAAATCCTGCAACTGTTCTTTTAACTCCTTCAACTCCGGCGGGGCCATTCTATTCGGCGGAATAGAAATGGGCTGAGTGCCCGGAACCAGGTCAATATAGAAATCTATATCCCTGTCGGGTGGCATACCCGGCAGGTCTGAAGGAAAGACATCGGAAAACTCCAGTAGGCACAGAGTCAATGGAAGGGACCTCGGCATTGGAATCACGAATATGGGCCAAATAGGCCAGGCACCCCTTCTCGATCATACGTCGAGCCTTCACGTACGATATGACACTACGGGTAGAATGACTTGGAGTCCCTCTCCACTCTAAGCGAGGCATACCCGGTAAAGCTAAAGTCATAGTCTTGGCATGGCAGTCCAAGATAGCGTGATAGGGTGATAGCCAATCCATACCCAGAATGATATCAAAGTCCACCATATCTAAGAGTAATAAGTCTACACGGGTCTCAAGACCCTCAATCACTATGACACACGAACGATGGACTCGGTCGACCACGATAGAGTCACCCACCGGTGTAGACACATATACAGGAATACCCAAAGCATCACTAGGCATAACCAAACATGGTGCGAAATAAGAGGAAACATATGAATACGTAGACCCTGGATCAAATAGTACCGAAGCACCTCGATCCCAAACCAGAACCGTACCTGTGATCACCGCATCTGAGGCATCTGCCTCTGTTCTAGCCTGGAGAGCATAGCAACGATGCTGGGCCCCACCACCCTGAGCTGTATCACTAGGTCGATCTGCTGCTAGCTGACCTCCGCCCCTGGCGGTCTGAGCTCCACCTCTATGGCCTCTACCTCCACCTCTATGACCTCTGCCTCCACCCCTGGCTGGCTGTGGGGCATTTGGCGCCTGAATCATCGGACGGGGACCCTGCTGCTGAGACTGGGTACCCCTCAATCTCGGACAAGCTCTCCTGATGTGACCATACTCACCATACTCATAACATCCCTCCGAACGCTGTGGCCGGCCCTGGCGACCCGAGTGACCTGCACGAAAACTCTAAAGTGGCGGTGCACTGATGGGAGCTGGCGGTGCACTGAGTGAACGCTGATCTGAAAAATGCCCACGGGAACCATGATCACCTGGGGCATCCTGAGAAACCTGGAGGGCTGACTGGAAAGGCCTGGAAAGCTGACCCCTATCATAAGAATCCCTGCCCCCAGATGAGGCACCACTGAACCGACCTGTGTGACGGGGTCTCTTGTCCGTTCTATGACCACCCCCCTGTGGCAGAACCATCTCGATCCTCCGGGCGACATTGGCTGCCTCCTAAAAAGTAATATCACTTCCCACCTCTCTGGACATCTGAAGATGAATAGGATGGATCAAACCATCAATAAATCTCCTCACCCTCTCCCTCTCAGTGGGGAGTATGACGAGGACATGGCGAGCTAGATCGATAAACCGGGTCTCATACTGAGTGACCGTCATAGACCCCTGTTGGAGACCTCAAACTGTCTCCGGTAAGCATCCCTCTGAGTAACGGGAAGAAACTTTTCTAGAAACAACTCTGAAAACTGATCCCAAGTCAATGGCGGCGACCCTGCTGGTCTGGCTAAATAGTAATCCCTCCACCAAGTCTTGGCGGATCCAGATAGACGAAAGGCCGCAAAATCAACTCCATTGGACTCCACAATGCCCATGTTCCGAAGAACCTCGTGGCAGCTATATAAGAAATCCTGGGGGTCCTCAGAAGAAGCTCCGCTGAATGTAGCAGTGAAGAGCTTGGTGAACCTGTCCAGCCTCCACAAAGCATCTGCGGACATAGCCGCTCTATCACCGGCCTGTGCAACTACCCCCAGTTGAACTGCCGCAGCTGGCTGGCCCGGTGGAATGTGAGTCTGAGGAGCTACCTGCTCCGGAGTACGTGCAGCAGGAGTCTGGGCTCCTCCTCCCGCCTGGGAAGTGGCTGGTGCTTTAGGAAGCAATCCTGCTCGGGTGACACTCTCCATGAAGCCCACCAACCGGACCAAAACGTCCTGAAGAACTGGGGTAGCAATAAACCCCTCTGGGACCTGAGCTGGGCCCACCGGAACCGCTGCAGCTGGGGTCGGAACCTCCTCCTCAAGGTCAACCTGGGGCTCCGCCACTGGTGCTGCTTCTTGGGGTTGAGCCCTGCCCCTACCTCGACCCCTAGCATGGCCACGTCCTCTGCCCCTAGCAGGAGCTGGCTGGGGCTCGGACTGCTGATCGGTAGATGAGAAAGCGCGTGTTCTCGCCATCTGCGAAAGAATAGAGTAGAAATTCAATCAGCAGTTAGAAACCAAACCGCACGACGAGAAAGAACAAATGAGAGATTTTTCCTAACACAATAGCCTCTGGGGAACAAGTACAGACGTCTCCGTACCGATCCCCCAGACTCTACTGAGTTTGTCCGTGTGTTGAGAGACCTATGTAACCTAGTGCTCTGATACCAACTTGTCACGACCCGGATTTCCCACCATCGGGATCGTGATGGCGCCTACTCGTAGTAGCTAGGCAAGCCAACTTATTTACCTTTCATTAATAAATAAATCTGTTAACAATCCATAGCATCAATAAGAAACATGGAATTTAATAATAATAATAGCGGAAGTGTAATTTATAAGTCTGAATCAAAACGCGGAATAGTCAACAATAGCCTCTACCCAAGATTTGGTGTCACATTACTCACGAACCACTAAGAATAAACTAAATACAAAGGTCTGAAAGAAATATAACAGCTGTCTGTCTCGAAGAGACGCCGGGCCTGCGGACGCCTGCAAGGCTACCTCAGTCTCGTGAATAGGAAAGTCTACTCCCGAACTACTGCTGCTGCTGCTCCTCAAAACCTGGACCTGTGCAAAAATGCACAGAAGTGTAGCATCACCACATCCAACCCCATGTGCTGGTAAGTGTCTAGCCTAACCCCGGCGAAGTAGTGACGAGGCTAGACTGGACATCACATACACCTGTGCAGTTATAACTATACAGCGGGAATCGAATACCAAGTAATTAACAACATGGGAGGGGAGACATGCTAAGGGGAGATACAATATTAACAGCAATCCAGAGTAACAACTAAAACAGCTTAGGTTCACAATGAACAAAGAATCAATACTCCAGTACAAACACATAGCCTCAATAATTGTTGCGGCGTGCAACCCGCTCCATAATTACTATTGTTGCGGCGTGCAACCCGCTCCACAAATACCACTGTTGCGGCGTGCAACCCGACCCATATCATTTATCATGTATAATTGTTGCGGCGCGCAATCCGACCCATATCATTTATCATGTATAATTGTTGCGGCGCGCAACCCGATCTTCACCTTTTACTGTTGCGGCGTGCAACCCGATCCTCAATATCATTTAACAGTCCGACTCCCCAAACAACAGTCACAATTAAGGGGCATAAAAATAAGTAAATATTTGACAAACATCCCGGCAAGGGAATAACCAACAACGCTTTCTTTTCTTACTTTTCTTATCTTATAGTTCACTCTACTATTTTGAGCCAACGCTCCAACGAAACAAGTCATTTCGTATAATTTCAATATTCGTATCACAATTCGAGCCTATGCTCCCTAGGAATCAATGATCATATTACCTCGTTCATATGTTTATTCACACACATACTAGAATCCTCCAATAAACACGGAGTTCACAACAAGTCATGATAATCACGTTATAAGGACTCACGGTCATGCTAGACACCAATGTATAGATACTCGTCACCATGCCTATACATCGTACTCGATCACATAGCAATTAGCAACAAGACTCAACTCCTATTCCCTCAAGCTAGGGTTTAAACCAAACATTACCTCAAAGCCTTGAAATCCACTTAATCCTCAACAATTGTTTTACTTCGCGGTCCACCTCCAATTCGCCTCGAAATCTAATCACGACATTGCTCAATTAACTCTTAAATCCATTATATGAAGTCAATTTGAATGCATAAAAAAATGAGTTTCCAAGTTTTTTTCCCAAAATTCCAAAATCGCCCCCGGGCCCACGTGGTCAAAACTCGAGGTTTCGAACCAAAATCGGTTACCCATTGCCCCACGAGTTCAAATATATAATTTGTTTTTGAAATCGGACCGTCAAATCGAAGGTCCAACTCCCAATTTATAGAAAACCTGGTTCTCCCAAAAATCCAAATTTCACCCATGAAAATCTTTGATTTCAAGTGGAAAACATGTTTAAATGATGTTAAAGATTGAATGAATTGAGTAAAAATAACTTCTCAGTGATTTGGGATGAAGTTTGCTCTTGAAAATTCGCCTATGGTGTTTGGATTTTGAAAGAATGGTCAAAAGTGGTGAAAAAATTCGACTAAGTATATTATTTGCTGGGCTCTCGGATATGGGAAATGCGAAGGTAGTTTCCTATTTGCAAACATCACGGCTTGGGAATTGCGACCACAGAGATCGCATTTGCGAACTCGGGTCTGGTGGACTAGGTTCGCATTTGCGAACATCTGATCGCATTTGCGATCATGGCCATATCGCATTTGCGAACAGTGGCGTCGCATTTGCGACCCAAGCTGAAACCCTTCCATCTCGCATTTGCGATGGGGAACTCGCAATTGCGAGTCTCGCATTTGCGAGGAATCTTTCGCAAAGCGAGAATACCAGACCTGATCTGCAATTTTTTTTTTTCAAAGTTAAAAAAATAGCAACTCGACACCTATCCAAAACTCACCCGAGCCCTCGGGGCTCCAAACAAAACACGCATATAACCTCAAAAACATCCTACGGACTTGCTCGTGCGATCAAATTGCCAAAATAACATCAAAATCATTGAATCAAGCCTCAAAACACATGATTCTTCTTCTAAACTTCATAACCTTTCAAGCTTTGAAATCATAGTCCGAAACACGTCAAACGACGTCCGATTTTGACCAAACTTCACAGAAAGCGCCTTAACACATATTTAAGACTTGTACCGGGCGTCGGAACAAAAATATGAGCCCGATACCATAGTCTTTTAATCAATTTTCATTTCCATTTTCCTTAATAATTTCAAAAAAACAATTTCACGGAAAAATTCATATCTCGGGCTCTAGACCTCGGAATTCGATTCCGGGCACATGCCCGAGTCCCATATTTTTCTACGGACCTTCCGGGACCGTCCAATCTCAGGTCCGGGTCCGTTTACCAAAAATGTTGACCAAAGTCAACTATAATCATATTAATATCAAAATTCTTCAAATTTTTCACGGAATTCACATATTTCAACATAAAAGTTTTCCGGTTACGCGCCCGGACTGTGCACGCAAATCGAGGCAAGTAAAAAAATGAGGTTTTAAGGCCTCGAAAGCACGGAATGGATGAGGAAATAGGTGATGACCCTTTGGGTCATCACATGTCCCTTTTTCCCTGGGCCTGCATCTCACAATGCAGGTAATGATTTACAGGTTGATGATTCGGAGCGCTAGGATTCTCGTACCAGCTATTTGGTGATCCCCAGTTCTTTCGGGGCATTATCATTACTTTACAGCCTTTCAGTATTGACAGATAGTCAGTATTTTCAGTATTTCATTAGAGGCTTCATAGACTAGAGTAAGAGTTAGACAGAGTCACATGCTTTTCATATTAGGCTATGTTGGCTACAAATATATTTCAAAATTGTATTAGTATTTCCGCACTTTGATTTATATCATCCAGACTTTCAGTATATCAACATGTGTTAGTTTATCTTCTGCATTCAGTATGTTCGATACCACATGTTGATTCAGCCAGCTAGTTGGTTTGCTCGGTCACATGTAGTCAGGCACCGAATGCCGTGTTACGTCCAGGCCCAGGTTCGGGGCGTGAAACCGCATAACGCAGAACTTGTTCCGGAGCTTAATTTTTTGGGTTTTTAAACCCGACCCAACTTTATTAAAATAGATGTAAGGGGCCATTTTGAGCTAATTTTCTAAGGTCTTTAGAGAGAGAAAGAGAGTATTATAGGGATAAAGTGATCTTCATCAAATTTGCTCTTTAATTCTTGATTAACACCTTGAAGTTTATCAAGAGAGGCACCTAGGTATTCTTCCTAAGAGGTAAGATTCTATCACCCAAACTCTTAATTTCAAAATGTAACTGGAATGGGCCATTAGTAAGGTAATTCATGGGGATGGGAGTGCTTACCATCCATGCATGTATTCTTAAGGTATGTGGGGAGGTTGTGAGTAAATGATGGAAAAAAATGGGGTGTGGGTTGGCGTAGTCTTTTATATAAAGGGCCATGAAACTTTAATACACACAAATTGTTTGATAGAATACTCAAGTGAGCCAGAATTATGATCGTTTTCCTAATTATGGGTTCAATTTTGCTATATTGCTAAATTAGATTGAAGTTGCTAATATTCCCGAACATCTTAGAGTTTTAAGGGTCTCAATTGTGGTATGTATGGCTAAACCCCCCTTCTTCTTAGAATCGAAACCCCTGGTGTTCGTGTAGTTTGTGTAAGTCCCCAAATTGATCATACTTGTTCTAAATGCTTATCATGTCTTCTTGCCTTTTTTGGATGTGGTTAAAAAAATGTAGAATATGAGTTAAGAAAGGTTAATATTTCATGTCAAAAATCAAATAAAGGTTGTTATGCCTGTTTGTATGAAAAGGCTCAATGTGCTTAGGATCTTCCATGTTTTTCCCTTATGTGTACAAATGCCTCACATGATAGGCCTTATTGTTACTGATGATAATGTTATTTCATTGTGTAAAAAGGGATACTTGAATTGTGAAATACGGCCAAGTGCCAAGAATGACTTAATAAATGAGGTCACTCGTGCTAATGTATTGAAAGATGTGAAGGAAATATGAAATGAGATGATTGCTTGAAAGGTTGATGTCTCATGTGAGATAGCCTAGCCGATCGGGCCGTGATTGGACGTCATACCGCACACATGGTGGTAACAGTGATGGAAATGATTGATTGAAATTGTGGATATGATTGATGTCTCAAATGAAATGAACTAGTCGATCGGGTCGAGATCGGACTACGTGTTAGAATACAGTGGTATTGTGGATTGTGGCATACGGCACTAAAGATTACCCAACCTAATAAGATGGAAATTGACTTGAGAACTTATGTTACCCTTACTTGATGTTTTAGTATTGTTCAAAGCTCTTGTTGAACTCATAACACCCCCCCCCCCTTGTATTATTGTTCATTCTATTGAGATGGTATTTTAGCTTTACATAATAGTACTATTCGATAGAACTAACGTCCCTTTTGTTGGGGTGCTACATCTTTAAATGGATGTAGGTGGTTCCATAGTAGACAGTATTGATCGCAGCTAGTGGTGCATCCTCTTCTCAGCGAAGTCGGTTAGCCCCACTTCATTCTGGGGTCTTGTATTATATATTTTGCTATGTTGCAGTCACTTTGAGGTATAGTCGGGGCCTTATTGCCGCCACTATCTTTACACTCTTTTTGTATCTTAGAGGCTCCGTAGATAATATGTGGGTTGTATATGGGTGCTAGAAAGGTCAGACGGATTATGTTGTGTTTTTGACTCTTGTTCCACTAAATTGTAAAATGTATGTATTTTGGAACTTAACAATGATGTAGTAAAATCAAATGAATTAGTAATGTTTATATATATGATCCTCCCACTATTTAACTAATGGAAGCGCGCCTTCTCTTGATCGTAAGCGAGTTGGGTAGAAAGTGTCTAACATGCTCGCTCGACCGGGTCCACTCGGTTGAGCGCTGGTTGCGCTCCCCGAGTTTAGTGCGTGACAAACTTGGTATCCAAGCCTAATGTCTTAATGTGTCCTAGGGTATCTCAGAGTCGTGTCTAGTAGAGTCCTTCTTATCGGTGTTTTGTCGGCCACATCTATAAGTTGGAGGCAACTTGGAAATTTAGGAACAATACCCTTCTTTGATATTCTGGATCGTGCGATGAAACTGATTGTGCAACTGTTCCTCCTCTGACTAGTGCATTGCTTTAACTTTCATTATATGGAACCTAAGAAGAGAGCAAGTAATTCGCCAAGAAGCTAATGCCTCTCCAGGACTGGCTGTCGATTCTCTAATTGATTATGCGGGTGAGTACCCGAGGGGTGAGGATAATCCCCCGACTACTACACTACTAGATTCAAATGCACCTAAACTGACTGCACCAGCTCCTACATCTACTGAGGGTGCAACAATCCCTCTCACCGATATTCATGTTCTACCCCCAGCCCCAGCTTCTAGTTCTGGTATTTCTGATGGGGATCTTATGGGAGCCATCTAGATGCTGACAAAGATAGTGGCTTCTCAGGCCCAAAGATCGAATATTGCACCCATATCTTCTAGCCAACAAGGGGATTCTACTAGTTCTAGGGTGAACATGTTTCTACAGTTGGATCCTCCGGTATTCACGGGTGCAAATCCCGAGGAGGATCCACAGGACATCATTGATTAGATTCATAAGACTCTTCGGGTTATGCGTGCTACTGAGACAGAGGGAGTGGGGTTGGCCACCTATCGCCTGAAAGGGTGGCATATTCTTGGTTTGAGCTGTGGGAGGGTGCTCGAGAGGAGGGGAGCCCTTCAGTGTGGTGGAGCGAGTTTGCCGACGCTTTTATGGAGCATTTCTTGCTTGCCGAGACTAGGGAAGCACATGCCGCAGAGTTTGAGAACCTTAAACATGGTAGTAGGAGTGTTTGGGAGTATCACATGGAGTTCGCGCGCCTATCAAAGTATGTTATTCACATGATGCCCACTATGGAGGCCCAAGAGCGCCAATTTGTGCAGGGCCTTAGCCCTTTGGTTATTAATGAGGCTGCCACAGCTGCCTTAAATTTTTATATGAATTATGGAAAGATGGTGGCGTTTTCTCAAGCTACAGAAACCCATAAGTTGAAGAACATGATGGAGAGATAGGGTAGTAGTAAGGCCCGATCCGCGGGCAATCCTGGAGATTTATTTGGTAGGGGAAGACCAGCCTTTAGGGGAGGGTCATTAGGACCATATCAGTCCTATGCTCAGTGCACCGCCAGCAGGCAATAGTCAGCAGCAGGCTAGTTGTTTCAGGCCCAATCAAGGCAGCAGGGGACCCTGCCAGTAGGGCTAATGAAGAGGAGATTCCAGAAGCAGCGGAGGCCTCCATGCCCCATGTGTGGGAGGATGCATTTGGGAATCTGCTACATGGACCTACCAGCATGTTACGGGTGCGGAATGAAGGGTCATATTCATAAGGACTGTTGTTTATCGCGCCAAGGAACTGTCAGGGGCTCAGCACAACAATCCAGTTCTGCAGCTGCTACTTCTTCAGCACCCCCTCCAGCTCGAGGCACTCCAGCACCAGCAGGGCGTGGTGCAGCTAGGAGTGGTGCGCAGAGTTCAGGAGGACCCAGCCATATCTATACTATGAGTGGTCGCCAGAGTGTAGAGGCTTCTCGAGATGTTGTCACAGGTATATTGACTATCCAATCTCATGATGTATATGCTCTTATTGATCCTGGGTCCACCTTGTCCTATATTACCCCTTATGTTGCTATGGAATTCGGGATAGAACCAGAACCTCCATGAGTCGTTCTCTGTATCTACTCACCTAGGGAGGCGTGGCTGGCACCCGGTGCCGTAGTGGCCCGAGCAAACCACTCTGTAACTCATTCATTCCTTTTGTAACTATCATGGGACAACATGGCCACAACTCGTAATGTACGATTGTAAGTGGGCAAATGTTATATTACTGAACTATTTTCCTTAAAACATGAATACACGGGGGCTGGCAAGGCCTCTGAGATACTGTACAAAATGAACAATTGTCTACAAACCCTCTAAGATTATTTGAAATAAAATGGGATAGTGTACCGGCCTACCCATAAGTCTGTAGCAAAATTCTGACACGATGACTCATAGACTCGGCTGCTCTACGAATGAGGTGGAGTCTTACCGATCCTTCGCTGAATGCCAATCTCGTCTACTATGACGGTTCGTCAATCTTATCTATACCTGCAGGCATGAATGCAGCATCCCCAGTAAAAGGACGTTAGTACGAATAATGTACTGAGTATGTAAGGCAGAACTGAAATATAACAATAAGTAATCATCAATTAAGGACATGGAAGAAACGTGGAGTAAATAATTTAACCTGTAAGTCTGGACATGCGTATCAATATGTCATGCACATGCGTATAAATGTCATGCACATGAGTATAAATGTCATGTAATGAATAGGTCTATACGTACATAGCATCGTCAAGCCTCTGAGGGCATCCCATCATATCATTTCAACCACTATGAGCAACATCATCATCGTATACCAGTTGATCAGGTAGAACAACCTGATCACCTCTTAAATTGCTCCAAAGAACATTAGACTTCTTGAAGAAGTTTATTGGGATTAATAGCATTAATGCTAATGATTCTTAAAGTTAACAACACAGTTTTAAACCAAAAAGTGTCTAAGATACCAACAACTAGAAAATAAGAATGGCAGTGAACGCCTGAACAAAGTTGAAATAACGAATATTCTTATCCAATGTTTTCTTGTCATTTGCTTTCCTCCGCAACTTAAATGGAATTTAACCAAAACCCAACATAAATGTTAAACCCCATATCTCTAACCTTGCCACCTAATACAATGACTTATGAGTTATTCATAGGATTAGAGGGGTGCTGCCACGTGGGGATAGGGTGGTAAATTTTAATCTTTATCCACTTATTAGGTAGTCAGGTGATGTCCCGATACCCAATAATTAACCACTTACCCGCACAATTATGAATTATCATGACTTATATACTACTCATCTTTTATACATTTTATACATTATACTATCATGGTCATGTGGTATATTATTAGCCATAAACACCGGGCATTATAGCTCGAACCGTATTTTATCTCCAAAATGATAAATTTCGACCAACCTCATTTTCTTCAGCTCATTTACCCTCTCACCTTCACGACTTCACTTATCACTTATTATAAATATAATAAATACTTATAACCTCAAAAAAAGTCTTGTCCTCATCTTAAAGTACTACTATTAAAGTATTAAAATATTAATAAAGTAAGGTACTGTCACGACCCAAACCACGATCCGATCATGATGGCGCCTCTCGTGAAGACAAGGCCAGCCAACCAACCCATTTTGCCTTTTCAAAATAATTAAATATTGATTCACAGATTTAACATAATTAAATAACCACAGTCTAAACAGAGATTGCTCTATTAAGTGCGGAATTCAACCCAAAACACAACCCAAACCGGGGTGTCACAAGTCACGAGCATCTATTAGAGTATAAATACGACTACAAGGCCCGTAATATACAAAATAGGACTGATAAACAAAAGGGAGAAATGCGGTGCTGCGAACGCTGGCAGTCACCTCGCTAAACTCCGATAACTTAGCCTCCAATCAGCTCAAAACCCGCTACCGGGGAACAAATACCTGCATCTGCACGCGAGGTGCAGGGAGTAAAGTGAGTACTCCAACTTAGTGAGTAATAAAGGTAAATAATAACTGAGCAGTAAGAAATCACGTAAGGCAAATCATCATGTTGTATAGAAGCAGTATAAAACCCTTTGAGAAAAAGCAGTGAAGCTGTGAAATCTTTAGAAAACATCTTAGCTCAGTTCAAACCTCTTTTGAAAATGACTTTTTCAACAGTTATGCAAATGAATGCAAAACAATTAGTGCAGATAAGCACAGAAATCCGCCCCTCGGGCACAGCACTCTCTCTACAGATAGTGCTAGGCAATCAGGTAGATACCCCGTGAAGTAACATAGACAACAGATAATGGCAGACAAATGAAACAAAATAAACACATAAATCAGTATCAGATAGTAACCGATGCGGCGTGCAGCCCGATCCATATATCGCTGCGGAGTGCAGCCCGATCCATATATCGTCGACGGCACTCACTGGGGTGTGCAGACTCCGGGAGGGGCCCCTTACGGACCAAGTGCAATATCAAGCCATCTCGTGGCATCAAATCTAGGCCCTCGGCCTCATATCGGTACCAGTATAACACTGCTGCGGCGCGCAGCCCGATCCTATAGTATCCTCACAACACAGGCCCTCGGCCTCACTCAGTCAGATAAAATCATCACAAGCCCCTCGGGCATAAGTAAAACTATAGTTCTCGGCCCAAAACATCATTTAGAAATATCGTTTGTCTCAAAATTGAGTAAAAATGGCTGAGTTGTAAAACAGTGGAAAAACAATATGCCTAAGTTCAAGTAATAAGTCAAAACAGTGAGGAAACAGTGATAATAATCCCCGAAGGGTTCAAATAGTTGGCACGAAGCCCAAATATGGAACTCAACCCAAATCATAATGATAACAAGTAAGTTTCAGTCAAATACAAGGTAAATTCATCAATCGGGACGGACCAAGTCACAATCCCCAACGGTGCTCTACCCCACGCTTGCTATCCGGCGTGCAAGTCACCTCAATATAGCACTACGATGTGCAATCCGGGGTTTCAAACCCTCAGAATATCATTTACAATCATTACTCACCTCGAACCGGCGAAATCTCTAGCTCGCGACGCCCTTGCCCCTCAAATCAGCCTCCACGCGCGTCGAATCTATCCAACAACTGAACGAATACATCACAATATGCTAAGGGAACAAAGCCCAAGCGAAAACAATCAATAACGGGCACAAGTCCCGAAATTACCAAAACCCGATCCCCGGGCCCACTTCTCGAAACTCAAAATTTTTTACATCAACGGGTTCCTTATCTCCTCACGAGTTCATACATACAAAAAGCTCTCAAATCCGACCTCAAATGGTCCTTCAAATCCATAAATAAAATTTCAAAATCCCAAGCCCTAGTTTTCTTCCATTTTTAGCTTAAGTTCCATGATTTTCTAGGTTAATTTCACAATAGAATCACATTTTAGGTTCAAAAATCTTACTTCCAATCAATTCTCCTTGAATCCCTCTTTAATCACCTTCAAAAAGCTCTCAAAATGCTCAGCTATGGAGGAAAAATGACTCAAAATCGCGGATGAAATGTTTAATAAACTTTCTGCCCAGTCTGATATTCCTTAATCGCGATCGCGACCCAGGTCTCGCGATCGCGAAGCACTAAATTTCAACTTCCCAAAATAACACTATGCGAACGCGATACTGCTGCTGCGAACGCGATGCTTCCTCTCTCCAAACTACGCGAACGCGTGACGCCAGACGCGAACGCGGAGGGCAATGACCCCTGGCCCACAAATCCTTATACGCGAACGCGGGGGACCTTATGCGAACGCGAAGCTCAAACCTCTAGCCCTCCGCGATCGCGAACCCTCAAACGCGAACGCGAAGAGCAATTTCCTGCCTTCCGAAATTTCTTCTACGCGAACGCGAAGGCCAAAAACTCTGCAACACCTGAACAGCAAAATCTGCAATCTCACATGCCAAAAATGGTCCGATTAACCATCCGAAACTCACCCGAGGCCCCCGAGACCTCAACCAAAAGCACCAACACATCCTAAAACCTCATTCAAATTTGTTCCAATCATCGAAACGCCTCAAACAACATCAAATTACCCAAAACTCATCGAATTCAAGCCCAAGTTTTCTAAAAACTTCCGAAACACGCTTTTGATCAAAAACCCAACCAAACCACATCCGAATGACCTGAAATTTTGCACACACATCCCAAATGACATAACAAAGCTACAGCAACTCTCGGAATTCCATTCCGACCCTCGGATCAAATTCTGACCTACCAACCGGAAATCGCCAAAATACTAACTTCGCCAATTCAAGCCTAATTCTACACCGGACCTCCAAAACCAATTTCGATCACGCTCCTAAGTCACAAATCGCCTCCCGAAGCTAACCGAACTATCAGAACTCACATCCTAGCCCTCTAACACGTAAGTCAACATCCGGTTGACTTTTCCAACTTAAACCTTCTTAAAAGAGACTAAGTGCCTCATTTCTTACCAAATCCACTCTGAATGCAAACTAATCAACTGGATTACATAAAACACGGATAACGAAGCATAATGAAGAAGAAATAGGCGGAATCAGAGCGGTAACTCATGAGACGACTGGCCGGGTCGTCACATCCTCCCCAACTTAAACAAACGTTCGTCCTCGAACGTGCCTAGAGTTGTTCCAAAAGGCAACCAATCGCTGAATAACCTTACCATGCATATACTCGGGGGTGATCCCACGTTACCCTATCTCATAAAGGTCCGATAACATATTGTAACTGAAATTTCACAGCCCAATCTTGCCCATAAACCTTAGAACTACATTTCCATTTCCGAAATCATACACCAGATCAGAACCTCACATCTATATTCAGAATAAGCCCGAACCAGCTGTAATAACCCTTACCTGCAACCTCAGGTGCAATTACCTGATATACCACATAACTCAAACACTCGTAGCGATAGCTTGTGTTCACAACAGCTGCACACAATGCCCGAATACCGGTAGAAAACCTCTTATCAACTTAAGTTTCATTCCAACACTTTTACATGTACTGCAACTGATAACTAAAACACGCAGTAAGCCATCACCATTTCTCAGATCAACCATTCATGAAGCCACTTCCCTTTTGGCTAATACCACAGCAGATTCTCGAGCCTAACCTCGATATTATCCTTTCAGCAAGCTGAAATCAAATCCGTTCGTTTTCATTAATGATCCCAACGATCACCTCGAATCCAACACACCACCCTAGTGACATGACACATTAATATAGGCCTAAGCCACAACTTGCATAATACGCTCACCAATAAGCAACGGTCCGAACATACTCAAATCATGAAAATGACTCAAATGAAAGAGATGTACCTCAAGCTCACCCGTACCACCACAACACAAGGATGAGAACCCGTCTCACATCATAGAAATAGAACACACGAATCTAACCCGCAAGGTCATATCTCCACATAGCTTCGCTGCCAATGCGCGATCCTATCAAAACACTGTTCCACATGAAACACCTCAAGTCACTATGCTCGAAATTGACAACCACGCACAATTTAAAGTCTGCAACCAAAGCAAATCATTACACCCTCGGTGAAACAAGTAACATACACCACGCAAACTCGATAGGACATAACCGATACACCATTCACCGAGCAACGCCCAATTACTCTTCCCGCTCGACTTCCACTGTGAACCCCAATAGAACCGCACCATATGTGCCCATCACCAACAAATCATAACGTCTTGCAACATAAAAAGGCAACTCATAGATCTCTCCAGATTACTGATAAGCTCAACAACGGTTGAATCAATACCTCCCTCTACAATGCTATTCGGAGCCAACCAAGCCGACTCAAGATAGAACACTCACACATATTGGCCTGCCAATGAACTCCCTAACAAAGAAACCTGAAACTGCTCCTTCCACCTCTATAACTCTGCTGGTGCCATACGATACGGTGCAAGACACCAAATCAATACCGAAATCAACAACCTTGCCCGGCGACATGCGCGGTCACAAGAAACACATCCGAAAAGTCCCTCACCACCGGAACTGAATCAATATGAGGAGCCTCAGCACTGACACTCATCACAAGAGCCCAAATAAGAAAGACAAATCCTTCCCAGCCGCCCGGTGGGTCTTCGAAATATAAAAATCCCCAATAGGATACAATCCGAAATCTAACATACTAAGTGACCAAAGATCCGCTCGGGTCTCCAATCCTTGATAGTCACCATACCGCGCCGATACACACGATCCACAACTACAACATAGCCCGAACATGAGAACTTCCAGCCTCCAACTCCATATAGCACACGAATCATCATACCTGATCCCAATTTCGCCGTCCGAACACATGCCACACCTTTAATGCCCAATCATTTCACGAGAGGTACTCTAAAATTCTTCTGTGCTACCAAGAAGACTCGAATATCAGCAGTCGATCTAGCCAGAGGGTGCCGCAATACTATCGAAGTGCCATCAACTTAATCACATTGCCCTTTTACTTAAACATATACTCTCGTCAAATCACTTCCAACTAGCAGTACCATTTCCTTAATCATCTGAGACCACCCGTTGCTTAAGAGTTTCATGAACTTCCTTTCAGACTGTACTATAACCTTACACACGCAAATCTCGATCCTCCACGATATACCGTATATACCATACCATCCGAGGACAACATGAAAACTTCATCTCCCTCCCGAGCCACAGACGTCTACGCACTCAACTAGCCAAGAACTTTCCATTGGTCCCACCTAGAAGAAAATTACGATACATCCCATGCTCCGCACGCCCATAGAAAGTATACATCTCCAAACCGCGATAAAACCATCAAGAACTCTCCGAGTTCCCCTTGCACAAATCTGACCTGCCAGGACCGAATCCTTCTAACTCAACCAAGCTAAGCAAGCCGTCAAAACCTACGAGCATTGCCGCAAAAATACCTATAAAACTCATTACCTCGAACACACCCAAGGAACAAATCATATCCTTACCATACCGGTCCGGCCTACTACCATATTACCCCATCTATCTAAATTTCCTTCTGATTCATCCTCAACTTGATATTTCCTTTTTGTTATAGCACCACAATCCTCAACTCAGACTTACCACACAGAACCAAGCATAAAACCGCACCGTCTAAGGCTCATACATCGCTGAATACTTTCTTAAACATTCTCAGAAACACCACATCCCAGAATGCTTTACTCTGAAGAACTTCCTGCGAATCTAAATCCATCACTTTTACTTTCCTGATACTGATACATAGAATCCTATAACTAACATAGAAATACCATAAGTCTTGACCTCTTCCAATATAAACTCAGTTTCTAACCATGTATACAACTTTAAGATACCTGATTGTTACATGTAGAATCTTGAACACATTAGAACCATTCTCGAGAGTCATTTACTCTATTTGCGCTGCAATGAGCCTGATCAAGCGAACAGGACCACCCGTGCCTCTTAAGCACCCTGACACCGCAGGATACGACCTCATCCCAATACAAACAAGCATCTTCCTGCTCTATGCACCGAGCATTCTTTACCAATAACAACTTAAGACATCATGTGATTCTCACACACCTACGAAGCACCATATAACCTTGTCAAAATTTTCCTTCACTCGAGCCATCCTAGACTTGAATCTCCGTGAGCCATCACAGACTCACCAACACGCCTCAAACTGGAACCAACATAGCACCTAATCGTGCGATCAACTTAATCAATAGCAAACTCCCCCACTTGGCTCGAAGCCATAGATCAAAACACACCCAATAACTCATAACGCATATACTCTATTGCTGCCATAATATCATACTGAGATTAAACTCAATCCTTCATAAGCTCGTGAAACACAGACCATCTGGTACTTTAAATCTTCTGCAAATCTCGCATTCATCCTCGCAACAGACAAGCTTGCTCTCTAGGCGACCCAATTTAAATTTCAACACATATTCTTCACTTGCAAATGAGATCTTCTAATAGACAACATTTCTGTATACCTCCCACCGTCACAAGCATTACGCAGTCACTTGATCTTCCTGAGTCTGGACTCATACCGCAACATGAAATTTACTTTACTCCCAACCAGGAACATGGAAAGATTCTTCATACGCCCATAACTCGGGCTATAACTCGAATCAGGATGGACTTCAAGCATCTAATAGTTCTTCCATCATTCAGCTGACCCTTCTCGTCGCTTCCAAATCAAATGGATACACCTCGCAGTACTAACATACTCATCACATAGCCACAGCCGTCATTTCAACTAACAGGGACACTACCGAACATATAAGTTCAAAAACACTAGTTCACACAATCAGCACCTCGGTGCTCAAGCCATAGGCAATGATCCGGCCTCAAGTCCTCCAGACTGGCCCAACATCACCTCACAGAGATCACATCTCGCCCCTCGATCAGGGAATCATAAGCCATCAGGGCACATCTGATACTGAGCGCTCATGCGCGCATACGAACGCGTTGAAGGAATTCAAATAGTTACATTTCAAGCTGAATCCAAGGACGCACGATAGGAATTCAAGAAAGTGAAGTTTTCCTAAAGGTTCTGCAGCCTCTCGAGGATAAATATAGACGTCTCCGTACTGATCCGCGAGACTCTACTAAACCTGCTCATGACTCATGAGACCTAGTAACCTAGGCTCTGATACCAACTTTTCACAACCCAAACCCCGATCCGGTCGTGATGGTGCCTCTCGTGAAGACAAGGCCAGCCAGCCAACCCATTTCCCCTTTTCAAAATAATTAAATATTGATT
Organism: Nicotiana attenuata; assembly: GCF_001879085.1. Lineage (NCBI taxonomy): Eukaryota > Viridiplantae > Streptophyta > Magnoliopsida > Solanales > Solanaceae > Nicotiana > Nicotiana attenuata. The sequence continues at coordinate 117,941 of NW_017673605.1, forward strand.
CACAGTTTTAGCATAATTAAATAACCACAGTCTAAACAGAGATTGCTTTATTAAGTGCGGAATTCAACCCAAAACACAGCCCAAACCGGGGTGTCACAAGTCACGAGCATCTATTAGAGTATAAATACGACTACAAGGCCTGTAATATACAAAATAGGACTGACAAAAAAAGGGAGAAATATGGTGCTGCGAACGCTGGCAGTCACCTCGCTATACTCCGATAACTTAGCCTCCGATCAGCTCAAAACCCGCTACCGGGGAACAAATACCTGTATCTGCACGCGAGGTGCAGGGAGTAAAGTGATTACTCCAACTCAGTGAGTAATAAAGGTAAATAATAACTGAGCAGTAAGAAATCACGTAAGGCAAATCATCATGCTGTATAGAAGCAGTATAAAACCCTTTGAGAAAAGGCAGTAAAGCTGTAAATCTTTAGAAAACATCTTAGCTCAGTTCAAACCTCTTTTGAAAATGACTTTTTCAACAGTTATGCAAATGAATGTAAAACAATTAATGCACATAAGCATAGAAATCCGCCCCTCGGGCACAACACTCACTCTACAGATAGTGCCAGGCAATTAGGTAGATACCCCGTGAAGTAACACAGAAAACAGATAATGGCAGACAAATGAAACAAAATAAACACATAAATCAGTATCATATAGTAACCGCTGCGGCGTGCAGCCCGATCCATATATCACTGTGGCGTGCAGCCCGATCCATATATCGTCGACGACGCTCACTGGGGGTGTGCAGACTCCAGGAGGGGCCCCTTACGGCCCAAGCGCAATATCAAGCCATCTCGTGGCATCAAGTCCAGGCCCTCAGCCTCATATCGGTACCAGTATAACACTGCTGCGGCGTGCAGCCCAATCCCATAGTATCCTCACAACACAGGTGTCACACCTCCTTTTTTCCTATACCCCCAGAATGGGTATAACAAAGGGAGTTATTTCCAACTTGAAGTGACAATCGAAACGGGATTTGTTATTAAGGAATTCAGAGTCGCCACTTGGGAGATTTATGGTGTCCCAAGTCACCGGTTGAATCCCGAGTCGAGGAGAGATTGACTCTGTTTAATAGTCCGCGAACCAGAAATCCGAGTAAGGAATTCTGTTAACCCGGGAGAAGGTGTTAGGCATTCCCGGGTTCCGTGGTTCTAGCACGGTCGCTCAACTGTCATATTCGGCTTAAATTATCTGATTTTAAACAATTATGAACCTATGTGCAAATTTTAACTTTTAACCGCTTTTATTACTCTAAAAGAGAATTGCAACGTCATTAAAACGCGTCTCAAACCACGTCACATAAATGCACCCGTGGTTTTTGACGTATTTCAACATTGTTGAGATTTGGATTTGGGTCACATAAATGCGCACCCGAATTTAGGAAGGTAATATTATTAGACTAACGCGCCTAAAGCAATTTCGCGTTTGCAACTTTGCGAGGGCCATGGAAATTCGCTAATGGCACACCTCGAATTCTATAGGATAAACAAGATTGATTAAAATGAGGGCCATGCAATTGTCATTTTGTTTGGCATGGCGCACCTCAACTAAATTTCGTCACACGAGTTTGGTCCGAATTAGGATCAGCGAGAGCAACGCCTAATAAGATTCGCGCACATGAAAGAGTCGTGTAAAAACATCCTGAGGACAATTAGATACAATCATCAAATTAGCATAATCAAGCAGCCAAGTAAGCATATGAATATGTTGTTTCCTGCAAACATTTTAGTCTTGCACTGGCTGACAAAACTGGAAGGCCAGAAGTGGGAGTTCCTTTCCAGGATAATGCTCAAAATGATCTAATTTCCTCTGCAGCCAAATCAACTGATGCAATGGCCCCAAGATTTGAAGCTGACTTAAACGATGAACAACAGAAGCTCAAGAAAACTGTTGATGAGTATAGACGGAGGGCCAGCAGGGATATACATGCACATAAGGGTGATTCGGACGAGCTTATGGACAAAAAAACCGTTAAGGAAGAAGGGAATGAGAATTCCTTGAAACTTAGATCTGCTAACAAATCAGCTGATGCAACTCAGAGAAAGATGCCTATGATGATGCTCCAAAAGAACTTCACAATCGTTGAATGTAACAACAAGTACCACCACAATCATCCATGAAAGTTGGAATTGGTAAACACCTTCAGCTAACTCCGCTTAAATGATAAACACACCCGAAATCAAGAAGCTAATATCGATCCAAAAGCGGTAAGTTCAAGTAGAAATCACGAAGTCCGGACAGAAATCTTAAGCAAACATCTGGATTCGATGCTCAAACACAAAACCAACTAAACTTCAACCAAACACCATTCAGAACAAGGAATCAGAAGGTTAAATGCTGGAAAAAAATTTTCTGTGATTTTTCTTGGAATAAAACAAAACTAAACTCAAAAGAAACGAACCCAAACTATACTTCTTTTGTTTCTGTTCTCCTTTTATTTTTTGAAAAAAATGCAGACTAGAGCTGGCACACACATATGAGTAAAGTTTCAATCAAAAAAAAATCATGACACACACCTTCAATCACGTTATAATCTCCGGGCAGAACATAACAAACGCAACACATATGACTCAAGGGTTGCAACAGAAGAATATAATGTGAGTATGGAAAGTGAGGAGATGACCTTAAGTGTTTTCTTTGTTTCAAAAGCTCACTATGAAGTGAGGGTCTTGCATTTGAATGAACTTGGAGCAAAATGTTAAAACCTCAGATAGTTAGCAAGAGATTTGTTTCCAAACTTAGATGGACAAGAGTTTGATTCAACAATCTGAACAACAGAACCTGAAACACTAAAGCTTTAACAGGTTGCTAACAGTAAAATGATGAGGATAGCTTCAAACACTAGATCGCTTTAAGCGCACAAAACAAACATTAGCATACTCGAGCTAATCGACTAATGAACAAAAGACTCTGACATCCTTTTCATGAGAGCTTATTCAAACAGAAACGAACAACACCTCAAATGCATCGCTTCATACTTACACTATTACGTTCAGAATCAAGCAAAACCATGATTCAAATTCCCAGTTTTAGAGCAGCTTATGCTAACAGACTAAACAACCATAACAGGACAGCTTTGCAAACGTTAAGCGGACCAGTCGGCTTAAAATAACAGTAGTGTGACATCTTCAAGAACCCATACCATCTCAAAGCTGAAAGCAAACGTTCATTTGAAAGCGACGAAATCTTGACTCAAATAAAAAACTCGACGCCATAATAACAGTTAAAGCATATGAACACAGAGAACGACCCTTCAAACTCAACTTTTACTAATTGAACATACTTAAATACATCACACCACTGAGAATAGATTCATTAAACAGGAAATTCGATCACCACACGAAATAGACCACTCTAGACTGAATCTCATAGCTCAAAAACACTGAAACAAAAACAGAGTCGCATAGAATAAAAGAGAGGAAAATTGAACCTGAAGTTGCAAATCTCCTTTATAACAATTATCAATTTGACAATACAACTCTCGACTCCAAATCCTAACGAGGTTCAGCAGCGAATCAGCAAGACGACAGTAGAAAACCAGCTCGCACTTCAATTTGCATCTCCTTGGAACTCAAATCCGGATTCAAAAAAAATAAAAATTGTATATATGTTTCTCTTAAACTTTCAAAGAACTCGTCAAAGAAGAAAAATAAACTCAGAAAGCCATCAGTTCCAGAAACCTTTCAACTTTTTTCTCTGAATTTGTTCGCCCCCAAATTTTTTTTTGTTCCCAGAGTCCCCCCTCTCAAAATCGGATCCAATTCCTTTTGAGAACGAACCCCTTGATGAATGTGGGGCTCGGATTGAGTGAAATCAATCCAACGCCTCACACTCATCCAGCGAATCCCCCTCCAGAACATTCCAATCGTGAGATATATCCAATTTCGAGCGAGTGAGAGGAGAAGGGAATCTTGGCTTCAGAAACCGTTGGAACGGTAAGAGGAGAGATGGATGGACGCGTGGGTTAGGGATTTGGGATCACTCGTCATGGATTTGGCGAGTTGAGACGCGGCTTTGTGAAGGAGATGATGAACAATGCGCGTCTTTGGGGATTTAGGGATTTTCGGGGGCTCCGTATGACTGTATTAGCGTGTGTATATTTGAGAATGGGTCGGTTTGGAGGGTATCTGGGTATTGGGTGTTGGGTCAATCCGGTTTGGGCTAGGTTAAGGGAAAATTTTGGGCTTTTAAAATGGTTTGGCCCAATTCAAATTAAAACCAGCTCTTTTTTTGCAATTTTCTTTTCTTTCTTTAATTAATTAAAAACGTAAATTAACTCCTAAATTTATTGAAATTGTAAAACTAAGCTAATTATCTAACTATAATGTTTATAGAAATTATTACAAAAAGGTCCTATCTATGCCTTCAAACTTGCTCTTGTGTTTCCTTGAACTTGTATTCTTCCGATGGAATCCTTGTTGTTGCCTTGCATTATGATCGGAGATGTTTTGCCATTCCTCCGAGTGATGCTTGACTGCTGAAATTTGTAATATATGCCTCTATTCTCCAGGCGGGCTCCTGATTGTTGACGCTTGAAAAGTGTTCCCTTGTTCTCCAGGTGGACTCCTGACCGCAACCCTTGGGAAGTATTCCCTTGTTCTCCATGTGGGCTCCTGACTGCAACAAAACAAACAAAGAAAATTTTCTGCCCCAGTTTGGTGTCTGGGTATAGCATGTTATCAAATATTAAAAATTTAAAGCTAAAATTTGAACTGTACTTCCCTTGTTCTCCAGGTGGGCGCCTGATTGCTGAAACTCGAAAAGTATTCCCTTGTTCTCCAGGTGGGCTCTTGATTGCTAATCTTGAAACGTATTCCCTTGTTCTCCAGGTGGGCGCCTGATTTCAACAGAAAAGACATAAAACAAAGAAAATTTTCTGCCCCAGTTTGCACTAGGAAGATTTGTGAGTTGTTAGCAAAATATAAATCACCTAAGCTATTGATACAATGATAAGAGTAAAACTAAAGACTTGATTGGAATGTACGTCTCCTGTGAGTAAAACCAAGGACATTTGACTAGCAAATTCATCAGACTAGGTCTTCTATCTTAGGATAAAGATTCATCAGACTAAGATTTTAGATCCTAGGAGAAAGTTTGTCAGACTAGGTTACTAATTTTGTTATCTTAGGAGAAAGATTCATCAGACTAAGACATTTATCCTAGGAGAAGATTCATCAGACTAGGTTGTCTATCTTAGGAGAACAATTCATCAGACCAAGATTTAGATCCTAGGAGAAAATTAATCAGACTAGGTTGCCTATCTTAAGAGAAAGATTCATCAGACTAAGATTTTGATCTTAGAAGAAAATTCATCAGACTAGGTTGTCTATCTTAGGAGAAAGATTCATCAGACTAAGATTTTGATCCTAGGAGAAAGTTTATCAGACTAGGTTGTCTATCTTAGGAGAAAGATTCATTAGACTAAGATTTTGATCCTAGGAGAAAATTCATCAGACTAGGTTGTCTATCTTAGGAGAACGATTCATCAGACCAAGATTTAGATCCTAGGAGAAAGTTCATCAGACTAGGTTTTCTATCTTAGGAGAAAGATTTATCAGACTATGATTTTGATCCTAGGAGAAAATTCACCAGACTAGGTCCGTCTTTGTTATCTTGTTATCTTAGGAGAAAGCTTCATCAGACTAAGATTGTGATCCTAGGAGAAAATTCATCAGACTAGGTTGTCTATCTTAGGAGAACAATTCGTCTGACTAAGATTGTGATCCTAGGAGAAAATTCATCAGGCTAGGTTGTCTATCTTAGGAGAACAATTCATCAGACTAAGATTGTGATCCTGGGAGAAAGTTCATCAGGCTACGATTTCTATCTAAGATCAAACTAGGTCCCTTTTTTTTGTTATCTTAGGAGAAAAGTTCACCAGACTAAGATTTTCATTTGGAGGAAAATCCACCAGACTAGGACTTTTTATCCTAGGAGAAAAAAAGATGTGAAAAGCAATGGCGGCATTTTACGCTAGCAAGACAGGCAAGGGCAAAGATTTGAGATACTTCCCTTTTGTCGGCTCTGCTCCTCTTCCTTTTCTTNTACCCCGTGCTCAGTAAATAGTTTTGCTTTTGTCATAGGAGAATGTTAAAGCCTAATTGTATATATTTCTGTACCCTAATATTCGAGAATGCAGTTATTAGGCAACACTGAGGTATCTGCATTATTAACTTCAAATGCTCACGAAATAGTACACATTACACAAAGTTAGGTGCCCTTCAAAATTTGATTACGATTATTGATATCATAATCAATTATTCTCTCGCATAAAGGAAGACTAGAACTAGTCCCGTAATTTCAACCCTTGCATTCTTGAATTGAACTCTCCAGGAGAAAAATACTACTCCTAATAGGATTATTCTATCGGGATATGAAACATGGTATAATCCGTGAGGAAAACCCCAGTGACATCTAATGACAGTGTGGTCTCAGTTATGTTGGCGGAAATTGGTTTTACATCAAATTCTGAAAACTTATTACTACTCTCTACATATATTCAGTCCCTGCCAAATGTATAACAAATAAAAAAATTTCGGGATATCACATGCGACCTAAGGAACCATAGTCACCGCCCCACCATGAACAAATTTAAATTTTTGGTGTTTTAGCGCCATAAAAGTGGAATTCCGTCCGATTCCCATATTTTCGTGTGGCATAGCCCATGCCTTTCGCCATGGACCCGAACCTCCGGACCCGGATCGCCTAAAAATTTTTCGGGACATAAAATACGACCTAAGTAACCATAGTCACTGCCCTTCCATGACCAAAGTTCATTTTTTTGGCAGTTTACGGCCATAAAACTGGAATTCCGCCCGATTCCTATATTTTCGTGTGCTATACCATGCCTTTCGCGGTGGGCCCGGGAACCTGGACTCGGATCGCCTAAAATTTTTTCGAGACATCGAATACCACCTAAGGAGCTATAATCACCGCCCGCCATGACCAAATTATATTTTTTGGTCATAAAACTGGAATTCCGCTCAATTCCCATATTTTCATGTGCTATAGCCCATGCCTTCCGCCGGGACCTGGATCGCCTAAAATTTTCCGGGGACACCAAATGTGACGTAAGTAACCATAGTCACTGCCCCGCCATGACCAAGTTATATTTTTTTGGCATTTTACTGCAATAAAACTGGAATTTCGCCCGATTCCCATTTAATTGTGTGCTATAGCCCGCGCCTTCCGCCGTGGGTCCGAGTCCTCGAACTCGGATTGCCTAAAAATTTTCCAGGACATCGAATACGACCTAAGGAACCATAGTCACCGCCCCGCCATGACCAAATTTTAATTTTTGGCGTTTTACGGTCATAAAACTGGAATTCTGTCAGATTCCCATAGTTTCGTGTGCTCTAGCCCACGCCTTCCGCCTTGGGCCCGGGTCCTTGGACTCGAATCGTTTAAATATTTACGGGTATAACTAATATTATATAATATTAGGTATATATGTTAAAACATTAATCGAATTTGGTGTTTATAACCCTACTACCAAGCTGTCCTATTTATCCAAGTTACTTCTGAATTTCTTTCAAATTGATATTTTTCCCTTGCCATAATAACGCAATCCTCAACCCAGACTTAATGGTTCCACCAATAGAAATCCAGCATTGCCGATAATTAACACTTACATACGTATAAGTGTTATTTTTTTTTATTAAACCAAACACCCAAGTTTTCATCCCCTGTGGTGCTGGGGGGTTTGGCATTGACCCCTACCTTGTTTATTCATTAAGCAAAATAGTACAAAGGAGGGGGACATAAACCAAAACCTCGGAGGAACTAAAATCTAAAATTGTTGATGGCTAGGCCTAAGATATTATAAAGAGCTACTTTGACAAGATTCAGTTCAGATTAGCAGTAGCTCTTTCTTAACAATTAAGGTGGTTCAAAGAACCATCCTGCATGTTTCCTTGGCCTAATTCTGAAATTTGGGACCTGTTGCCTATCCATACGGATGGCTTTCCTAGCTTGAATAGGAAGATCATTTTTCGTTGAGGAAGATGGCCTGTTGCGTGATAGTAGTAGCATGCTTGGCTAGAGCATCGGCCACTTCGTTCCCTTCCCTATAACAATGTTTAATCTTGATGTTATGTTGTTGCACCTTCTGTTGGATCCGAGTGACATCTTCTTTGAGTCTCCAAGGTGTGCTGTAAGTTCCTAGAATCATGTTGACAACTAGAAGAGAGTCTAGTTCTACAATTAAATCTTGGCAGTTATGTTCACAACACCCGAGGATACCAAACAGGGCTGCTTGCACTTCCGAGTAATTGTTAGTCATGAAATGGACTGGTGATGAGAAGGCCATTACCATACTGCCATTTCTTTTCCTAACAACACCTCCTGCTCCTGCTTTGCCTGAATTTGCTATGAAACTTCCATCAGTGTTGATTTTCCATTGATTAGCATCTGGGGGTTCCCAGAGGACCATCACACTTTTCAATCTTGTTTTGTATTCCTCCGCCACCCTACAAACAGTGCCCCACGTCCAGTTCCAGTCCATCTGACTGTACTTATGGCCCATGGAGACTTTAACCTGAAAAAGGACCTGTTGGCAAATTCTATGAATAGAAATATTCTTCTTACCATATTTCTTACCGCACCTGGCCTTCCATAACTCCCAGCATATGATGGTTGGGGTGATTTGAAGTAGGAACTTGTGGACATTATTTTTAGGATGTGTGTTCCACCATTGGATTAATATGCTTGGGATGTTTCTGCCCGTCGTCTGGATTCCTAATGGGGTAGACATAGAATTCCATACCCTCCTTGCTGTACTGCTATTTGCAAAAACATGGTTTATAGATTCTTCTTCTAGAACCCTGCAACAACAACATCTAGAGATTATATTAGTACCAAATTTTAGAACAATATCATCAAGAGGAAGTCTGCCTTTCAAAATTCTCTATACTATGAAGGAGATTTTAAAAGGTATGTGCTTGTTCCAATTTTTGGATAGGAGCGGGGATTTCTCTTTTCTTTTCCTGAGAAGCTGGTAAGCAGATGAACAGGAGAATGTTCCTTGGGGATTGGGGGTCCACACGGCTTGATCCTGCAAATGATTCTGCCCGATGTTGATGTGTTTAACCTCATTAACAACTTCCTGAGGAACAGTGTCCTGTAGGAGCTCGATGTTCCATCCGTGGTAGTTGAAAGAAAGTACTGATATCAGTGTTTCCTGGTTTTGATGGGGGATTGACCATTGTTTTGATGGTACCTGAGGGTAACCATCTATCCCACCAAAATAGACTATTTCCCTTGTTGATTTTCCATTGAATGTTGAGATCCACTTTGTTTCTAGCTCCCAATAGACTCCTCCAAGAGTTGGAAACCTTGGGGTCTAGCTTTTT